>NC_056747.1:431040752-431340752 GCF_019279795.1 Protopterus annectens | reverse complement strand
AAACACCCGTTGATAGTCAAATTGATAACAGGTAAAGTCCAGGTCGACCCTAATGGCATTGTCCACCTCCTTGATTTCCTGCATAAGTGTATCAGCCATTAACTGGTAATGCTTTACCAGTATTTGCAAAAACTTGAGTCCTTGCTGGTCAAAGAGCTTCAAAAGCTTGGTGTGAAAAACAGAATTGGGAATTAGTCCAGTTGGGTAACACCAGGCTCGCAACCCTTTGGGGACCTGGCGCCGTTTGATACATCCTTTAAAATAAAGAATCTCCAGCTGGAACTTCTTCAATTTAAGGGACTTGTAGTCCAAAATTTTAAGATTTTCAACAATGCTGATGCCATTTATAAAGCTGGCACTGTCATCAGTTTGGTTACCTCATTCTGCAACAGAATGCTTGGTTGCAGGCAGTCATTCAATATTAGAGATGTTGAATTACCGGCAATAGTTGCATTTAAATTGCCGGTACTTTCATGGGGTACAGCTTGCACTGTTGAACTCATAGATGTAATCAGACTAGGACAGCTAAGGGTCCTACCTTGTGTAGTACCTTGCTCATGAAAATTAGAGAGCCGTTCAGCTTGCACAAGATCTGTTAAGCCGTCCACTTTCTTAGTTAGATCATTAATAAATAGGATGTTGACTTAATTCAGACCCTCCAGCTCCCTGATCATTCTCCCCTCCAGGGAAGAACAATAAACCACTAGGAGTGGCTAAAGATTCACCAGCTGCCATGCCACAAAAAAAAAAAACAATGTAAAAGCAAACCACAAACAAACCACTGAAAAGAACAAAATAAGCAGGCAACGATGTTTTCTGTAAAAATTTTTTGTATTCTGGTTAAAAATTTGTGTTATTAAACAAAGCTTATGTACAGTTTTTTATAAATATAAAAAATGAGGATTGTATCATGTGATATGGAACCATGTGGGGTGTTTGAACATGTGACTATCAATGAGCCTTTTAAATATGGCTGTTGTTTTTTATGTATTGTCTGATGAAGTTGAGTGTATGGAAACTTGACGAAAGAACTAACCAGAATGCAACATTTTTTAAAAGAAAACATCATTGCCTGCTTATTTTGTTCTTTTCAGCAATCTTGCAAATAGCCAGATTATGCTGTTTTGGGCCTAGGAGCTAGGAGTAAGGTGCTTGTTAAATTTATAAAATAAAAATAAAGGCCAAAGTACAATGCAAGTAGGTTGGAGGATACTGAGGTCTACACAGGAGGTGGATTACAGTTAGGTTTCAATGGCAGAATAATTAAACTAGTCCAGGATGGCAAACACATTCATTGAGGGAAAAGAAAATTATAATTTCATAACCTAACAGTATTTCTTGCATTAAACACAAGTAACTAAGTCAGAACACTAAAATGTGTTGATTATCGATAGTAGGTAATAACGTTTCCTTGGTAAACACCTTAGTGTTTGTACTGCAATGCTTCCTTTTGCCTAGTTGGCAATAGACCAGGTGAAAAGCTGGTGATCTACTAACATACTTAGGGGCATGTCAGTACAATTGTCCAAAAGTAATACTAGTGAGATACCTTACCCTTTACCAATAAGTTGGATCTCCTAGTATATCTCACCTTGTCATTTCATTATTAGCATCCATTACAAATCCTATTTTTATCAACATTTGGGTTAACTTGTTATGTTTTAAAACCTAGAATAGTGTATTCAAGATCAGGATGGACAATTAAATACAGCAAAATACTAGGTTATGATGTGAAATTCTAATAAACGATAACTATACTTTATATGATGAAGGTGTAATGAGAATAATTAGTATATAGAGACATAAGTTGCTATAACAGAATATGATATTTCTACAGGCCAAGTATGGGGTTTAATTTCAGTCAGACTTGGGTAAACTGCTTTAAACATGCAGGAAGGAAATGGTGCTGCAATGGGATGTCTGTAAGCAAGAATTTTTTTGTGTGCGTGATGAGAATTTACAGTTTTCTTTTCCTTCACATGTGTGGGAAGGACAGAACGGCTGCAGTCAGTAGCCTGAAGGAAGCAGATGTTAAAGGTGGGAAGCAGCATGGACATTGGCCAGTGACTGAAGGAAGCAGGCTCAAAAGGTGATGGAGGTTCCTACAGTAGAGGTCTCATTCACTAGAGTGGTGCGCAGTGAGGCTCCAGATGGAGGAGTGCAGTGTGTGCAATACTCAGTGGCTTAAGGAAGTGGATTTGAAAGGAAATGGATTCTGCTGGGGTGGAGTTTTGGTTGTTGGAGTGGTGAACAATACAGTAGCAGGTTCTTACTTTATTTAGTACTCATTAAGGCACATCAGAGCTGGTGCAGTTGGGGTAGTGTAGTTGCAAGGAGGAGAATGTATGTTGGTGGCAGGGTATTACAGGGTTGGAGATTGTTTATTGAGAGTTTGGGATTCCCACTGGTGGGGGTCACACCAATTCCAGGATCATAGGTAGTTACTAGCATAATGGCTCTAAGGTACTTACAACTTAGGCAAGTTCAGGTAGTTAAGGTTCCTTACTTCCACATGCAGCACATGTTGCCCTTATCCAGGAAGAACGTTGAGGATGTGCCTCTCCAAGAGCGACATAGGTGGGAATCCCTGGGGTGAATTCTGGGTACTCATCCAGTTGTTTAAATTTTGGTTGAAGAGGGCCAATGAGGTGTTTGTTTTGACATGAAGTGGAGTTTGGTCTTTACAGTGAATACCGCGTGTACCAGTTGACTTGTACATAAGGATGTTAAGAGGCGGTTTTGTATATCTGTGATTGTTAAGAGTAGATGGGGTTTGACGGAGCATTCTAGGTCTGTGAATGTTTTGGAGATATGCGAGGACTGGTGTGACTCATTGGTCATGCAGACGTTGCAAGATTTAAGCAGGGGATTGCTTTGGGATTATTGCACATGTAGGCCATGTCTTAATTCTTTATCAGATGCAGAGGTAACACATGGGGGAGTAAGCTTTGAGGGGAAGGCTAAAGACAAGCAGCGGATTAAGGCTGTTTAGCTTCTTCAGCTCCTAGAGCAGCATGTCAGTTAGTTTACTCAGGTCATTTTGGTGTACTGTTTCATCATTCTGGTGCCTTGTGGCACATTTCAGGGATGACATTTGAGCAGATGCTTACAGTTGTTTATGGGGATTTGCAGTTGCTTGCAATTCTGACAGGAGGTGTTACAGGGAGGCATAAGGGCATTGATTGGTTACATTGGTGTTGCAGCTACCTTTGAGAGGGAAGTTGATGGGAAACATTTAATTATTTGTCAGATTTGGGAATAAGGTAAGGAAGTTCAGTTGGGTTAAGTAGGATTTAGTTAAGTAGTATAGCTTGCATGGGTGCTAAGACTAAGTGAACTTTCTAATCTTGGTCGGTGGTTCATTGTTTGGAAGTGTTGGGATAGGTTGATAGTGTAAAGACTGACAGTCACTGGCTATTGCCAAGATAGGTTGTTGCAGGGGTGGGTGCTGGGAAATTGAGATTATGAGGCATTTATGTTACGGATGTATTTTAGTCATTCAGAAGGTGGTTTGGTGGTCAGCATATGATAGGGTGGTCATGTTTTTCTGCTTATATTGGATAGTTGGTGAGATGGGAGTATTTTTCTTAAACTGATCTTCGAAAGGAAATTTAATTTCAGCCATTATTATATACATTGGGTGGGAATGTAGGGCTGCAGTTAGGCATGATGGCAGATAATTGCCCTTGCATGGTTTTGCATTGGATATGTCCTTGTATGAACCCGGACTAAGATTACCATGAGAAATTCTGCACAGATATGGGCAATTTTTGACTAGGAGGGATAGGATCGAGGGTCTAACTACTAACCTGTATATAATGAAAGTAATCAAATGTAACTTCTCTGCTGCATTTGTTATCTCTCTGTGTTGTTTTGTGTCCTTTTTTTGTTGTTGTCTTCTGTCTTTTATTATATTTTTTTATTAAAACTTTAAAGCTTTTCCTCCGACTCTCAAAATGGAATGGTAATGCAGGGAACTATCCCGGTCAACAAATGTAAAATAAAATAAAATAAAATAAAAAAATGTTCTGGTGTTGCCTTTGGCAGGTAATGTTCTGGGACTCTTTACGATGTTATCACTTAGGATATGTGAGAATTTACTTAATATACAAAAGCTATATAAAGTTAGGGTCATTTTTATTACCGGAGAGGGATCATTTGATTTCTTTGTTTAGTCATCTGCGGCTTTTGATTCTTATATGACATGGTTTTGCGTTGATGACAGGGATCTAGTGGTTTATAGAGGATGGTGTACACAGAATGATGTTTAGCTTAACTCCTTTTTTCATGGGTGGTTAGATTGCTGGAAATTAACTAAGAGGGAGGGGCAACAGGCTGGTGGGCAGGGCAGAGGGGCAGGCTTGCCCTCTTCTGTTCCTCCACTGGTGTTGGATATCCAGTTCAATGAGTTGGGAAAGGAAAGAGAGCAGTTGGAGGCAGCTTGATGAATAAATAAGTGAGCGGAGGTAAGGCCGCTGCTTAATGATTGGATATGTAATTCAATAAATGGTAAATGAAGTGAGTGGTGGGACACTGCTTCATGAGTGAGTGAGTGGAGGTATGGTCGCTGCTTACTGGGTCAGGATGAGTGAGGTTATGCTGTCCTGATTAGCAATACATGGATGTTTATGCTGTGATTAAAATCAGCTATAATATGTTCATAGGTAGGTACTAGCTATCTGCCTGAAGGCATTTATAAGCCTAGCCAGAATGTGTTGGCTTTCACCACCCCCTTAGATTAGATCCCTGTGCCTCTGTCCAGCAGAGTCATTGAAGTGATCCCTGGGGTAAACTTTCTGTTTCCCATCCACTCGTCAAGGTTTCGCTTGAAGAAGGTTAGTGAGGAGCTCTGCCTAATGTAGATTGGAATCTTGTTCCAGAGCATGGGAAGTCTCTGGGACAGGAATCTATCCCTCCAGCATGTCCTATTTATTGTTGTGGTGAGGTTTAGATCCCTGAAGTGTGTGGCTCGAGAGGATATGGTTTTCTTTAGGTGGAGCATGTCCATCAATACTGGGTTGGATATGGCCTTGTATGTCAGGCAGAGATCATCTCTGAGTAGGCGGTATGCAACTGAGCACAGCTGGAGTTTCTTCAGTCGAGTGGCATAGGGCATCTGCTTGAGGCCAGTGATCCTCTTGGTGAGGTACTTCTGTGGTCTTTCCAGTTGTTGCAGGTGTCTTGTAAGATACATCCCAAATGGGGCATTGTACTTTATGATTGGTCTGATGAGTGATGCATAGAGGGGCCCAATGACCTCTTACAATCTGGATGCAAACCCTTTTGGGATTAGGTGGGCCACATAGAAGGATTTTCAAACCACTTTGGCAATGTGATTATCAAAGGAGAGGTTACTATCTACTTGGGTCCCCAGATCCCTTATGACATCTTCCGTATTTAGGGGAC
Organism: Protopterus annectens; assembly: GCF_019279795.1. Taxonomy (NCBI): domain Eukaryota; kingdom Metazoa; phylum Chordata; order Ceratodontiformes; family Protopteridae; genus Protopterus; species Protopterus annectens. The sequence goes on along the minus strand of NC_056747.1, from coordinate 431,335,346 downwards.
TACCACTTATGTGGTAGTTTGTGGGTACTTTGTTTTTTCCAAAGGGGATGACTATGCACATTTTGGCATTTAGCATGAGGCCATGGTTTTGACACCAGGTATCTGTCTCAGTGAGACCCTTTTGGAGGATATCTGTGTCAGCCAGAGAGTCAATTATAGCCCCTAGTTTGCAGTCATCTGCGAACCTGGTCAGCCATAGTCCTCCTGTGCTTGCCTGTACCTCTGAGAAGTATATGCCGCTGAACAGGAGGGGTCCTAGGACTGAGCCCTGGGGAACGCCACTTGTAACTGGTTTAGAGTCAGACCTAGCTCCTGCAACTCTTACCATGTTTGTTCTGTACGTGAGCCAGTTGGCAACCCATCTCGTGACATAGGGGTTTATGTTCATTCTGGTGAGTTTGTCTATAATACCTGAGTGGGGAATGGTGTTGAAGACCTTTGCAAGGTCTAGGTAGGCTGTGTGGACCACCTATCCCTTATCTATAGCCTTGGTAACTGTCTCAAAGAAGTCCACCAGGTTTAGGAGACATGATCTGCCCTTAACAAAGCTGAACTGGGTAGGGTCCAGTGTTTGGAAGTTTCCAATGTCTCTGTTAATGAGACCCATGATGATGCGCTCCATAGCTTTGCAGACCAAGCTAGTTAAGCTTATAGGGCGATAGTTCCCGGGGTCCGTTGTGGCTCCACCTTTGTGGAGAGAAATAACTGTTGCTGTATGCCACTCTCTGGGCACGTAGCTTGTGGAGAGGCTGAGTTTAAACAGTGCATTTAGGTGAGGGGTTAGTTCATCTTTGAGCTCATGTAGGACACAGCCTGGGACACTGTCCGGTCCCACTGATGCTGTGTTTTTGGCTTTGGAGAGAGCTGTTTTAACCTGAGTGTCTGTGATTTCAGGGGCACTACATTCTTCTGGTATAGTTATGGGCCCTTTTGGGGGTGAGAGGGGGGTGAAGTTTGCACTGAATCTGTCTGCCAGAATGTTGGCTATATTGGTCGGTTCAGTGAATTTTGTGCCATTCTGCACTAACTCTGAGCTGATCTGAAAATTGCCACTTAGATTCTTGACATAGCTAAAGAATGCCTTGTGGTTATCTTTGGAGTCCATGGCAATTTTTCTTTCGAAGCTAGCCTTGGATGCTTTTATGAGGGAATGTTGTTTCTTGCTGATACTGATCAGGGATGTCTCCCCTTCTTGGGATTTTACTCTTTTCTGTACTAGTTTCCTCCTTCTATTGTATAGCTTGTTTATGGCAGGGGTCCACCAGACTGGTTTCCTCTTCTTGGAAGAGTGAGTCTTGGTTTTGTTTGGGATAGCATGATCCATGCATTCTTGTAGCTGCCCATAGAGTGCATTAGTAAAGGATTTTGCAGCTTGGACAGCATTATCCTTTACCATGGCGGCTTTTAAACTTCCCACCTCGGTCTTGTAGCATGAAGTTTGCTTTTGAAAGGTTTTTCACGGTGGTTTTTTGACCAGGGGTGGTGGTGGAATGTGGATATCCAGAGTGATTAATTTATGGTCAGATCTACCCAGTGAGGGGTTGACCTCCGGTGTAGAACACTGGTCGCCCATGTTGGTGATGACCAGGTCCAATATGTTGTCACCTCTGGTGGGGGTGTTGACCAGTTGATCCAGGGCATTTGAGTTTATAAATTCTAGGAAATGTTGGGCAAGGGAGTTTGTACTTGAGTTGTTCTCCCAGTTAATGTTTGGGTAATTGAAATCACCCAATATCAGGGTGTTTGGTAGGACCTTTATGTTTCCCAGTGTTTCCAGGAATGTGGAGTGGGGGTCCTGGGACATGGTAGATGATCTGCAGCAAGCAATAATTTGAATAGCAGTTTTGCCCATTGTTAGTTGCACATGGATGATCTCTGAAGCATCGTGCTGTGCCACTAATCTGGAGGTGTGGGTATCCTTGATGAATATGGATACTCCCCCGCCTTTTGTATTTCGGTCCGGGTTTTGTGGCCGAAATGTATGGTATGAGTTGTGGCCTGGTAGTGCTGGGGTGCTCTCTGGAGCCTTAAACCAGGCTTCTGTTAGTGCACCTATATAGATTTTCTCCACACTGAGGAGTGCCTCGAGTGCATGCATTTTGAAGTTTAGACTTCTGGCACTGAGTAGCATTACCCTCAGTTTTTTGTTACTTGTACTATTTACGTTGGTGGGTTTGTCTTTTGAGCCTTGCCTAAAAAGGCACTATGGGGGTGGAAAGAGCCTTGGCCAGTATTCAAAAGCCTAAGGGTGACAGGTGCAAGCCATCTGTAGCGAAGCAGCGTGGCTTGTCGAGCATGTCATCCCAGGCTGACAGACACTGGACCCCCTTTGAATGACACCAGAAGCTTAGCCAATTGTTGAAATTTATATTTTTTTCTCTGTACTGTGGTATCATTCTTGGTGAGGCAGGATGCTACTCAGGGTCAGAGTCATACCGGCCTGGGCTATGTGATCAGAGAGCTCCTCCATGTCTCTTTTCATGTAGTTCAGGGAGGTATGATTCAGGTCATTCACACCAATATGGACAATGTCAGAGTCATATTTGTACTTGTTCTGGAGTGACCTGAGTGCTTGTGTTATGTGGTGAATCCTGGCACCCAACAGTCAGCTAACAGTAACCTTCTCCTTGTTCAGCCTAGTGAGTGGGACGTCAGTGTGCCTGACTGTAGTCACCTATTACTAGTGTGTTGGGTATGTTATTTTGCCTTAAGGGCTGTAATTGTGTGGCACACTGGTTTTATGAAGTATGTATGTGTTTCATGGTTTGTGTTGGGGGGTGGGGGTTGCTTGGATGTCTGCTTTGGAGGTCTGTGTTGCTTCTGCAGATTTTTATTTAGAGCCTCCAAGTATGTTTTCATGTATTTATGTGTGTTTTTGCCGGTGATGGTTTCATAGGTCTAGGTGTGATGCAAGTAATTCCCTTCTCCTCTAGAATGCCTGGTCCAGTCTTGAGTTGAAAGAGCTTAGCCTACAGTTTGGCTGTATAATTGCATCTCTTGCATGTATTAGTGTTTGGTGGAAGGAGGAGGGGGTTTTCTGTGTACATGAGGCAATTGTAACATTGCCTTAAAATGCCCAGATTCACCAGTTGAACTGGAGAGTACACCTGAAACTGCCCTTTGGACATGCCTGGATAGGTACAGTGAACTGTTTTACTGATTGGCTGGTAAGGTCAAATAAAGAGCCTTATCCATCTCTACAATATAGGGGAGGGGTGTCTAGTGCTAAGGTTCATTAGTGCTCGCTATGAGTTTTGAGCAAGTACCAGTATGAGAAGTGAATGGTTTGAGTGCTTAAGTTGAAAGTTTGTCTAGTTCCAAGGGAAAAACTGAAGAGTAGACTTTGTGAAGCCGGCATACCTCTCAAGTGTACCTCATTACGAGGAACACACCTTATTTGGGGTCTTAAAAAGTTCATGTTCCTCAAAGTTCCACACTGAAAGAGTATGTCGCACATTCAGTGTTAGGAATTTTTTTAAGTGAAATCAATGGTAAACTGAAATTAATCATATGAATTCATTAAAGGATCATCTTTATAAGTAAAACCAGCATATTTTAACCATCCTATGACCTTCCTAGCTGAAGTTGTTAGTAAGCCATTAGTATGTGTTTCACATTTTGCCCATTTGTTCCACATTATGAGGGAGAGTGTTCCTCATTTTGGAGATGGAAGGTTGAGAGCTATGGGAGCTGGGGATAGTTATACCCTAGCTAACTGGCACTGACCGGTGCGCAAAACCACGCAAATGTGGGTTTTATAGCAGGGAAATTAAAGAGATAGAAATTAATCCAAAATGGCCAATAAACTACTAATTTCTGGGCTGAAACCACTCCTCCAGGGACAGATAGGCTGCTCAAAGCTCCCTCTCTCACAGTGAACAGAGAAACTTCCTTCTATTCCAGTAAGGTATGGGCAAACACAGAAACTTGTAACACAGCCCTGAATTCAGCACTAACCTGAAAACTGGACTATACTAGCTTAGAAAGGCAGGAAAACAAGTATATTTTTTATTTTTTTCCAGAAAATAAAGCAGATACAATCAAAAAAACATTTAAATGCACAGAAATGGCTATCACACTTGAGTGTGTAGCCTACAACAGTTAAACAGGTAATTTAAACACAAAAACGACTTTGTTCAGTTGTAATTAATAAATACTGGCTATCAAAGTTATGTTATGGAAGTTTAATAAAGGTCGTCAAATGTCATTCGGTGTGATGTGTTTATTGAAGGGGAGTGGGACAAACTGAAGATACATTCTTGTGTGGTAGTTATTTATACACGTGTTCTTTAACTTCATCTTAATCAAAATTTTGTGGTGTACAGCCAGTCTAACAAATGACTGTAAAAGATGGATATGGGGGCTGTCTGATTAAAATGACCATGCTGAGGGGATCGTATTGTATCTAGAAATAGCAAGATGGGCATTATATTATTTTAAATCACTTTTCATCACAAGACTCAGCACTAGACACTGACTGTGGCAGTCTTGGTAGGATGTGTTGAACAGCAAGTGATTACTGGCACAGTGGTGCAGTGAGTAGCATTGCTGTCTTACATTGTTTGGTTCTCTGGTTTGAGTTCTTGGCTGAATCATTTCTCTTTGTGGAGTCAACATGCATTCCTGTTCTTTTTGTGGGTTTTCTCCAGGTGCTCTGGTTTTCTCCCCAGACCCTCAGCTGCATTACATATGTCTGTGGTAATTTGTACTTTTACTTTCATACTGGTGGAGTCTGCGGTGGTAGTGCTGTGGTAGCATTGTCGCCTCACAGTAAGACATTGTCCTGTTCGATTCTCAGTTAGAGCGTCTTCTGTGTGGAGACATGCGTGAATGGCCGTACCTTCGTTGAAGGTTGTGTGTCAGGGCTGGCAACTCGGCACGTAAAAATCTACTGCCAATCATTAGCGGAGCAGAGTTCCGCTGTGGCGACCCCTAACCGGGAAAACCCAAAAGACAACAACTTTCATACCAGTGGAACACCAGAAGAGTACACAGACAGTTAATATTTTTTTGGAGGGGTAGAGTCGGGGGTCAAGCATTGTCCTCGGGTAGGATTTGCAGTAGATCCTTGCAAGCATTTGGCATCTTGATTTATTCAGAACTACTTACTGTTTGGTTAGCTTTGAATGCTAAGCTTTAGACACAACTTATTTTATTTTTATTTATTTAATCAATCAATTAAGAATTAATTACAACAGTTTTCCTTGAAAGAAAAAGAGTGTATTTCATTCCTTACTTATGTTTTTTTTTTCAGGCCATCACTGGATCAAAAGGTTGCACAAAAGGCAGTAATGAGATGCATCTAGAGATGTACAATATCTTGGGGGGGTGGGGGTAAATTCCCCCAAGTCCCTAGATTTATTCTGTTACTACTTCCAGACTTATTACAGCACAGATTTGGCCAGTTAAGATGTGGTAAAAGGATACAAGAAAAAGTTAAAAGATATAGCAGTGTGAAAAAAATATTAAAAGAAGTAATCTTTTTGGATGGTGTGAGGACAGGTTGGGGAAAAACAGGGGACATGTAATGGGGGGGTACAAGGGAACGGTTGTGCTAGCAGGGGGCCCATGAAGTCATTTGGCTAGGGCTTCAATTTTTCTCTGGCTAGCCTTGTTAACTGCAGTCTGGCATCTGAGGTGGATATAGTCAGTAAAGTGGTCAAAGAAGTGGGTACTGAGGTATTCTATGAATGAAAATGAATAACCCTATCTGTTGTTCGATGACAACTAACAGTCATTAATCTGCCATAATACAGCTGCACCCCATTCTAATTAGCCCCACTAATTCAGTTATTCCCTGCAGCCTCCTTACTTTGAAGTCAGCAGCTGCCACTGTTTTTTTTTTTTTGGACATTAAGTCTATACCATTCTTTCTCTTAGAAGTTTCATCAGATATTAATGACTCATATTTAAATCATCTTCTGTGCAAATACCTGCTATGGAACAAAGTCAAAATACTAGAGGATACTGTACTGTAATGCTGTCCCACATCTACTGCTAGATTATTAAACTGATCTCAGATCCTATTTGTCCAGTCACAATGGTTTCATCCTTAAACTCCTGACTAGACCTATGCATCAATTACAAACAGGCAAACCTCAGAGATAATACAGAGGCACTGATTAACACAATTGGTTGTTTCTGCCACTAGGTCCAGCATCCTCAAAAGAAAGCACACGACCTTTTGACTAAGAACTTTTCAAAGTTTACTGTATACTGCAAGTGATCACTAAACAGTTCAGTCTTTGAAATGAATTCTCCATTTAAGGTTTGCTTACCTGCATTCTTTTCATTTGCTCTTATTTTAAGTTTCTATTACTTTTAAAGGTTCTTAGTTTGATCCAGTTAACAAAGATTTGTATTCCATTCTCTGGCTACAAAAGTATTAAATGTAGCTGATTTATGGGAAGAACTGAGTAGCATCAATTTTTTCAAGGTAATCAGAACAGGAAAAGCTTTAATCCTTGAGCACTGCACTACTCTGTGACTGTGGCTGTTATGTGAACATATTGGGAGAGGCTAGGTAGCATGTCTTTATTTAAAGCAAGCAGAACAACAGGATATTTAGTAATGGAGAGGTGCACTGCTCTGTGACCGAACTGTTGTATGACTATTTTGAGTGGAACGGAGAAGCATATTTTTTTATTTATGGCAAGCTTAACAAAAAATATTTAACCTTTAGGACCTATCACTGCTCTCTGATGGCTGCTGTTTTGTGACTATTCTGGATTTTTCCCAGCCACCTAACCAGTTACTACCATGTTTTTACACTCAGTAGTTCTTGAATTGTCGGTCATGCTGTAAATTTGGGTATGGAAGCTACTCCAAGTCTCATCTCACCTCCTCATACTATTCAATATTATGTGATAAAACTATCAATGTCCTCACTTAAACTGCTCAAGCTTGAGCTGTACTGCCGTATGCATCTTCCCACCTACTTAGCGCAGACTGTAAGAACTACAGCGTTAACTCCTTTTATCTGTATTACTTTCAAAATATACAACACTACCAAAAACTAGAAAGCCTGCAAACCACTTTGAAGAAATCATATTGGGATTATTGCTTCTGGTGTGGTCCTAGTCTGAAAAAGAGCAGGGGGACATTATGTCCTAGCCTCCTTAAAATATTGATCACTTAAAAACCTGGATTCTGCTTCTTATGAACCAGTTTGGGATAAGTGCTTCTGTTTTGCTTATGGGGAGAGAAGGAGCAGAGGGACATTGATTCATAACTATCATTGAATTAATGATTATATGTGATTGGGCAAGTCCCCCACACACGACCTAGTTAGAGGTAGTAACTGATTCATACTCATCTCTGAATGGGTAGTGCGGGGGATTACTCTGATTACTGTGCGTATATTTTTAAAAGTAATAGGTTGTTGTATATGCTATCCAAGACGTCTGCCAGGTCAAGGCTACAATAAGCCAGCGGACCTGTTGCTTCCCAGATACCAGAATGGGAATAGTTCTACAGTTTTGCTTTTGGAGATAAGAGCAAAGGGACATTGATTCATAACTGCATGTAGGTAAAGTAAGACCAGCATTAGATTAATAATAGTCAGTAGTAGTCAACAGGTAAATCATTGCAGACAGAGCACTGTGGCATAGTTAATATTACCCTAACACAGCCCACGCAACCAAAGTCTGGCAAGTGGCTCAGGTGGCTGAGATGCTAGCAGGGACAGATGCTCATTTTGTTGATCCCTGAGGGAAATCATAGGCCCTGAAGAGGGGAGTAGCCCTAAGGTGACTCAGGGAAGGTCTTGGTGGGAGGTTAAGAGGGTTGGCCATAACATAAAAGATCACTCCCCCACACCAAAGTATTTGTTGGTGAGACCCTTCAAATGCCCATAACATAAAAAATCACTCCCATTCACTGATGCATTTGTTGGGGAGACCCTTCAAATGCCCATAAGTCCCATGTTGTCCACAGTCAAAAAGAATGTTGTTGATCCAGGGGATGAAAGGAGTGGCTAGAAGACATGGCGATGAATGTGGGCATGTGGTAGAAGACCAGAAAGAATATAGTAAGAGGGACCAATAAATTAAAAAAGAAAAATTAGGTAAATCATCACTTTTGGCAAACCTAAGTCTGCCTTTTCTCTAGCTACTGCTTGATTAGCCACTATCTCTCCTAACTTCAGAGTATCACCTTAAATACTTCATCCAGAAATATTCAGTGTCAGCTATAATCATCACTCTTCAGCCTCTATGCACTATGAGAATCATAGCCTCCAAAATCTGGTGACATGACTCAATTGTCTGCTCTCACACCATCTGTGACCAGCCTGATCCCATCAGGTGCACTAAAGCAGGTTAGCACATCATATGCTTAGAGACCATTTGCTGCTAAAGTCAGTTTACAGTACAACCCAGAGAGTTGTAAACATTTAAGCAACATGGAGACAAACCTCTCGCATCAAAATAAATATCATGACGCCATAATACTACATCAATCATAGCACACCATTATGCCCATAACTGATGCTGTAGAGAAATATGACAAAGTCTACTAAAAGACACACTGAAAGATCTCAGACTCTTATCACACAATGCAACACCTATTCCTTCGCCACTAGCACATTCCAAATCCATACTCTTCTCACAGAAGTCACCAGAAAAGCAGCCTATCCTCAGCAATCTCTAAATCAGTCACCGAAAGCAACACCAAACACCACACACATATGCCTACACTCAGTGGAGTCCCAAGAACCAAGGCTGTGAGGCAAATAAACACATTACTTAGGATTCTCATCACAGCAGGCTCCATTTTATGGCATAGAAATAATCCACTCACCAGAATGAACATGAAGATAAAGATTAGATGCTTTTCTGGAACCAGGATCCGCCAAGTTATATACACACACATACAGGTCACTACACCACAGATACCAGAAAGATTCTGTCAGGATCCGCCAAGTTATATACACACACACATACAGGTCACTACACCACAGATACCAGAAAGATTCTGTCATAGTCCATGTGGCACTAATGACGTTAGACGTATTTTCCTGAACTGTATGAAGAGAGACATTATTGATCTATCTAGTATCGTTGAATATGTGTCTCAGGCAGGTACGTGCCAAGCACTGAACAGCATTCTACCTTCATCAAGAATGATGCCACAGTACAAGCAAAAGATGATTAACGGCAATAATTGGTTAGGTTTCTGGTGCCTTTTCTGGAATTTGTAAACGTGAAAGACATGGTTAATAAACCACGTTGCTTTGCAAAGGATGGACTGCATATGTCTCCCTAGGCTTTTAAATATTGGCTAAAACTTTATGCTATGCTTAGAGGCTTTTTAGGCTATACCAAATTGAAAAACCTATGGACAGAGTAAATAAAATCCAGAGAAACCTAAAGGTGATACTGCTCATGAGTCTGAACAAGAAACTCCACACCTTACAAGCTCTTCTCACTCTGGAGAATATATACATCTGTTCCGTTACCAAGACATGGCTCAAATCCACAGAAAGTAGACCAGCAGTGCAAAGCTTCAGCATCTTCTACACATTTAGACCATCAGCTGCACAAACAGGGACAAAATGGTGGAGGGGTCTCGATCTACATTAGCAACAACCGTAACTCTAAACAGGATGATGCACTGTTTTTCACCATAGACTAAGCCCCATACTATATCCTAGCAAACTACAGGTCACCTGCTATGTCCCAAGAATGCCACATTTCGTACATACATCTACTAGACACAGTAGACTAAATGCCCAATTCATGGGAGATTAACTACCCAATATAGACTGTGAAACGTACACTGCCTCATACTTGCAGGAAGAATGATTGTTGGACTTCGATAACACAAATTTACTTGACCATATAGTGTACCTACCCATCAGAGTTTCAAACATGCTGGTCACCATTATGGAAGAGTAATGCACACACTCAGTGTCACATCAACATTAGTGAGATCAGAGCACAAAGCTGTCTCCTTCAAAACAGAAATCAGCTTGGTAACCCCAGCAAACCCTGCAACAGTTAAATCTTCCAAAGCAAACTACGTACTATTAAGTGATAGTTTGTCAAAATTCAATGCCCCTGCTAATCTACAGTTCACAGCAAACTATGTAGAATTGTTCACAGAGACCTTGTACAACCATGTAAATGGCTGTATAGAGGCTGCTGTACCTGCTATAAGTAATCCCAAAACAAACTAAAACAAACCACACTGATAGAATAGAGTATATAGCAAAAGGAAAAAAAGTCTTAGATAAACTCAGGAAGAGCAACTCCCATAATGATAAGAGTGCCCTAAGTAAACTAAACTGGAAAATAAGAGGACTAATTAAGTTAAACAAAGCCAATTATAAGGCCAAGGTAGCCTCGCAGGTTAAAAATAGCCACAAGGCCTTATACAGCTACGTCAGTAAACTCAAAGGTAGCACTCAACAGTGTCTTAAACTGGTGGTCAGTGGTGTCACCTTCATGGAGTACAGTGACATAGGAAATTTGCTGGGTGACAAATTCCCTCCACTATTAGCAGGCAGCAGGACTTGGTGGCACTCACTAAAGCCAAAAACCCAGCCTCAGTGGGCTCTGACAATATTACAGGGTGCTTCCTAAATGGCTTGAAACATAATCTATCAGGATCACTTCAATCATTTTTCAACTATAGCTTCAAAACAGGCTTTGTACCACAAGAAAGGAGGAATCCAATATGTAACCCACTTCACAGGTAGACCATCAATCAACCCTGGAAACTACAGACCCATTAGTGTGACTAGTCTAATATGCAAAGCCATGGAAGGAAGTATCATGGAAATGATCAAAGTTATAAACAGCCTTCAGAGACTGGATCTGACCCAGTTTGGCTTTGTCAAGGGAAGGTCATGCCTACTAAACCTGGTGGACTTCTTTGAGAAGGTCACCAAGGCAATGGATGAGGAAAAAAAAGTGCCCACCTGGGTATATCTGACAAACTCACCAAAGTGGGCATAACCCCCTACACAACTTGCTGGATTCCCAATTTTCAGAAAGAACCCAGGAAGTCAGGAATGGTGATATCACCTCCATTAAGAGACCAGTCATCAGTGGGGTACTTTGGGGCTAAATGCTGGGACTACTCTTTTTGGCATCTTCTTCTTGTAGGTAAAGGCATTAGCTGGATAAGTTCACAGATGAGTGAGAATTAAGAGCTCTTATAGATTTCCCCACAATGCAAACATTTTACAGTAGGGTCTAACAGACAAATGGCTGGTGCCAAAGTCACAGCATTATAGTGCCATACCAGGGCTTATCCATTCTGATTAAAGCCTTTGCTGCCCCATAGTACATTTTTTTTTACACAGAGTTTCCCTGCCAGACATTCCTACATGGCAGACTCAACTTTGACAACATCATAGGGGCACTATTAAATGCTAGAAGTCTAAATAAAAAGATGCCAGAACTTGAAAGCCCTCCTGCATCCTGATCACATTCATATTTGTGTAGATACTGATACATGGCTTCAGTGCATTGAGACCACCCCTTATATACAAAGGTTTAGCATTTATTATTTCTTCAGGCCCTTGTTTAACTATGTGGAAGTCTCTGCTTATGTCAGAAGCACCATCACATCAAATGAAATTGGCCAAAAACCTAAAGTGGAACTCCTGGAGATCCAAAGCACCCTTAAATTATGATTGAGTGTCCGTCTCCAGTCATAATTGTCTTTAGTACACAGAGCTTTGTTTGATGCACATATTCACCAGTTGCATTTTAAAAAAAGGACAGATAGAGAAACTGTAGGAGTGCAGTAGGAGTGCAAAGTGTTTTCTTTTTCAGTGCCAGTAAAGCAATCAAACCCTGTCAAACAAAAGCATAACTCTCAACTTATTTGCTTAAGAACTCAGTAGAAATTTAAAGCAATGAGGGAAATGATCAGAATTAGGTTCGTAGGCTGATACTAGGCTATTGGCCCAGAGGCTGTTATAAGCCTAGCCAAGAATTTTGCCCATGTCCCACAAATTCAAAAGGGAAATATTTTAATCATTGCTCTAATTCAGTTAAAAACTTTATAGACTTGGTATTGCTTATGAATTTTAAGAACAGTAAGTATTGAATATCTACATTACTGACCAATTGTGATCCTGACTGTTTTACTAGAAAAATCTAAATTTTAAAAGGGGCAAATCAAAAAAAAGGGATGGCTGAGAGGTATGGACATCAGCCAGAAATGAAGTGTTCCTCTGCAGCATTAAAGACTTTAAGAGCTGTTAGACGTTTACTTTTGTTTATACGTGTGGCACAGAGACGTTCTAACAGCTTTTAAATGCTGTTTTACCCTGTGCTGCATGCTGTTGTCTGGCACCATCAGTTTTTAGTCCCTAATAAGAGTACCACTCTTTACAGCACTTGGGTATCCTTAACAAGCTTTTGATAGCCACCCTTAAGCACTGCTGAGATCAGGTCTTGTGCTAGGGAAATGCTCAATAAGTTTATCTTTTTCCTGACTGGAGTAAAATCATGATTAGATGACCCTGTGGAATTTATTTTTTTGCAAGAAACAGTGGTGCAGTTGATATATCAGCCATATGTGCAAATCTTGGGAACTGCCCTTTGCTGGGCAGAAACACTGGTTATAATACTATGTAAACTGCAGACTTGCTGAAAGTTTATGGAATGACATGTAGGCCATTTGGACATTTATTGCTACATGTGTGTAATCTATGGTAGTCCATACATCTGGGAGGTGGGTGATGTCACACAAAAACACATACAACAGTGGATCCCGGGTTCCATTAGAAATTGTAAACATTCAAAAGTTCGAGCCTCATATGGTCGACACCATATGAGCAAACTTTTGAAAGCTCGCAAGTTTCAATGGAGATCGCCATAGGGAACTTTTCCCTTTACTTCAATGTAGTGCGATCTTGGAGTTGGTATATTTAAGTAGCGGGGGGGGGGGGTGCAGGGGGCCTTGTCATTCAGATCATTTTTTATTTATTTATTTTTTTATTTTTATTATTTGTTTGAAGTTTTAAAGCTTCGCTCTTATGGTGTCAATCACATGAGAGTCGAAGTTGTAAACCTTCGAGCATATAATATAGATCCGTGGATCTCTCCTATGGCATGCTGGAAAACTAGCGATACACATCCACTTGTAGAAGCTTGAATCTGAAAAGACTTAGATATTGTACAATGTTTTCCCATTTTGTCTCTGAAAGTTCCCTGTAGCCAGGATAGTGAGTCCCATACATACCATGATGTCTATAGCAACAAGAAAGGTCATGCATTCATTTAGATTCTGCATGTGGCTGACAAGTGAAACACGTTCTACCCAGTATCATGGTCTACAGATAAATGATCATTAATCACCTGGTGTGAAATGTAATCTGCTGCTGTAACCATTTTATCGCATCCTGATGCCTCACTGTGATAATGTATGAGACCTAGTGATGTGGATGACCAACAGATGTAGCAGTGCAACTGATATTGCAAACTGAGCAGTTTTGCTAGGTGCAACACAGATATTTCCCATATGCATTGCTATTTTACAATACCCCACAGACATGTGGAAAATTATTTCAGCTAAGGTAATAAACTGTGACCAATGATGATATTCCACCTTTTTATATTTGCATGTCATTGTGCCCTCACTTCTGTATGCATCCTCATTTACATGTCATTATGTGGTCATTTGTACTTTTCTTTGCAGCACACTAGTGGAACATATGGCAATGAATAACCACAGGGATGTAACTGACCCTCTGCTGATCAAATGTACACTGCATAGTATGCAAGTTGACCATGATTTCCACTCCATGTGTGTTGAATACTACTTTCTAATCAGAATTTGCATATCAACTCAGATTCTGTCTTTTTTATGGGAAAGAGCTGATGTTACTCAAGTACATCTTAAACATAGCCTTCTCTAGTATGGTATTATCCTACTCTGCAGCTTGGGCCTGCCAAATATGATGGTGTAATGAACTGATGGGTGCAAATCTAAATTTATGCAAGGCTAGCCACTCGGCAGTGTGAAACTTGGCTCTAATGGCTGACACTGTTGAAGTGACACCCTGATGACCCATGGATGGCTAGATGGATATGCAGGTTGATTGTTGCACTTCTGCTGCAGCTTGCTGTTGTTGAAAAAGGACTCATGATCCAACCCACTTCCATGTAAACTGAAAAAATAAAAATAAAAAAAATCTCTATTTTGCAGAACTTAACATCTCAATGGAGTTGCTCTTCAAGAATATTTTAGAAATAGAAATGTGATAGGTTTCGTGTGTCTTTTTGACAAAACAGCATGATGTTTTAGATTGATAGGGAAGAGGACATGCATGGCTCCATCTACTAACTGTTCCTATTTAGCAAACCTTATTCCAGTATCAGACTAAATGAAAGAAGTTGAATTGCCAGCAGAGAGAAGGGCAAAATCATAAGTGTGCTGAATGAGAGAGAGAGATTATCACAGTGACTGATATGTTTTATTAACAGATATAGTGGGCAAAAGGGGCAGAGTACCTGAATTTGGAGGGAGGACTGTATGGTACTATTCATTACAAACACTGCCCTAGTTTATTTTGATTGGGTTTGCATTTTGACTACTGTTTGTGCCTTTCACATCTGATGAAACATCATGTGACCTCAGATTTGCTTACAAAATGGAAGGCAACTATTATGCAATGCAAACTTTTCTTGGATTGATTAAGGAATGCTTGGTATTGGAACTAACAGCCCTGATCTGTCAACAGCATCTCTTCCTAAGGAATATGATGAATTACTGATATGGGGGTCAGAAGTCAGGAAGAGCTAAGGAAAGCAGGAATGCACAATTGAGAATGGGAAGGAGGAGATAATTCCAAGTAAAATATCCTGGATCCATTCTGTTTTTCCTGTTATGTAAAGTCCACAGCCTTTTGCTCTTTGGCTGCTGTTCGTGGTTCGGTGAGGAGTTAAAATGTGACTTCATCAGTCACACTGGTAAACATATCACCATTGTTAAAATACCTGTGTGTAATTTTTTGTTAACACAAGCAAATGTAGTATTGTTTGTCAAAAATCTAATTAATTTCTAAATCAAGAGAACATATATACTGTGTTTCTAAAATATTTACTGATTGAAAGACTTTTTAATATATGCCTTTGGCGAACAGAGCCTGTTTGAAAGTGATGTGGTACTTGTATTCAAATCTAGGAATTCTGAAAAAAGGAATTTTGATAATGAACATAGGTTCATAAGAGATTACTAGTCTAATGGCCCTTATAAGCCTAGCCAATATAACCCAATTTTATCCAATATATACCCCCTAAGGGCAAGAGGATGATATGGAATTGTGCATGTGCACTGAGTTACTTACAGTACCCCTGTATATAAGGGACATAGGCACTACCCCAGGAGTGAATTTGCAATTCTCTATATGTTTTTAATTCTTCTCTTTGCCCCCACACCCCCATTGCAGCAGCACATCCTAGCTTATAATGAGGTCTTTCCTCATTGCTGCTAATATGTCCCTGAATTGCTTGTTTCAGGGATCAGACTAACAGGCACTGTTTGCACTGTCTTATCACAAGTGTGTGGGCCTGTTTCTGAATCCATACCCAAGTGTATATTGAAACTGAATGACTCACCTGTGATTGGTTAATTAATGTTCACTGTTTATTAGTATAGGTATATAAAGTTGATCACTTTGTATGTTCTTTAGTTCCAAAGAAGTGTGTGTTGACTAAAAGATGTAAGCATTTAACACCTAATTTCTTACTGCACGGTTTGTGCAGGTGTTTCATAAATGCATTTTAATTTTTGTTGAATAATTTTTACATATTTGGTTCAGTATCCTGCAGTTTTTTTTTTCTCATGTATTTAAATCAGAAAAATAGGTAGGTCAAACGGCACCCTCTTCACTTCCACAAATTGCCCCCTCCATTTCAAAGGTGAGAACCAAAAGAGGGAAAAAAAAAGTTTTGAAGACCCCCCTCCCAAAGAAAAGCTGATTGTTACAAATGTAACAAGTAGCATGCAGCACAGGTAAACCTCCACACTCTGTTTAAGCACTTCATCCAAGACAACAACTGTACAACTGGTATTCACTTAGAAAGATGCAATATCTTAATGGCTTCATAAAGGAAGGCCAGCACTATGCTCTCACCAGCAGTGCCTGCTAATTTCTCACACTAACTGCACCTTTTAATTCCACCTTCGTTAAGGCTAAAGTTCCAACCTTTGAGATAAATATACTAAAAACAAACTGAAGGTGCCACAACGATTGAATCCTTCCTGTTTCAGGTGAATTAGGGTATCCTCATTCAACAGATAACATTGCCTTCTTTATCTACAAATAAAGATCTGTATGCTATGATATCCCTTTCAGTTGACCCAAAAAATCTTTAAAATGTGTCATTTTGGCACTGGTGGATGATTTTTACTAGCCTATTGTGATCTATCTAGTCCATGGCAAACAAGAGGTGGGTTTTTACAAACAGGCCACTAGTAGATAGCAGATCTGTTTGGTTACTGTAATTTCCTGAGTTTTCAGCTAAGAATGAATTGTGGGTTTCAGATACTGCCTATAATCGCTGTACGTCCTAATAAATGTATAGCCCTTTTAACTAATTTTGTTGCATGACCACAGACTTTCACATGTTATGTATGGTAACTTAATCACAAACTTTGTGACCAAGTTATTTATCCAGTCACTGCTGTCTTAATAGTTAGCATCCAATCCAATTCCATTTGGACTGAGTTAAATAAAATTATAAGCCACAGGTGTTATCATGCTTGTAATGTCTATCTATGTTTTAAGGCAAATTAAAGGAGCATCTGCTTCTCACATATGAATGTAAGCATTGTTGTAATTATGACTATTTGTTCAGCTGCAACTTACTGTACTTAAAACGTTCTCAGTCTAACCATAATGCTGACACCCACTTGTTTTAATGCATTTTTAAAGTACTTCTAAGTGCACTATTGTCTTCTGTCAAAAGAATGATCTAGCTTTAATTCATAAACAATGTGACAAAGGCCAGTTGTCCCAGTCCACTTCAATAAATACATCACACCGAATGATGTTTGATGACCTTTATTAAACTTCCATAAACACAGGGTTGCTAACCAATACTTATTAATTACCACTGAAACATACTCTAGTTGATATTAATCACAGCATAAACAACACGGTAAGGTTAACTAGGACAGCATGACCTCACTTATCCTGACCCAGTAATCCACATCCATAAATCCACTCGCCTACTTTACTTATGAAGCAGTGTCCCATCACTCGCTTCATTTTTCACTTATTGAATTAAACATCCAACCAAATAAGCAGCAGCCTTACCTCTGCTCAGTTATTTTATTTATCGAGCAGAATCCAACTGCTCACTTTCCTTTACCAAGTCATTGAAATGAACACCACCAGAGGGCAAGCCTGTCCCTCTTCTCTGCCCAACAACCTCACCGGGCTGTTCCCACTCTCTCCAACCAAAACCTCCTACAACCTAACTGCACAAATGGGATAGCCAAACATCATTTGGTGTACTACATCCTCTCTAAACCAAACTGGATCGCTGTCATCACCTCCGAAAACCTTATCATATAAATACCCAAAGCAACTAATTGTCTTAAAGTCTGAGATTAACGCAATGATTCCTCCCCAGTACTAAAGTAATAACCATAACTGTACATAACCTCTCTACGTTAACTAAATTCTCACTTATCCAAACTACCAATATTAGCTTCAGAATGAGTCCTAAGTTGTACTTGCCAAATATACGGGCAGACACTAAACCCAAAGCCAAGCAAAGTAACACAAGGGCAATTGTATACCCTCAGACCTAAATGCAACCCCAATATATCTCCCATGTATATAATATCATCAAAATAAGCTTTCTTTCCAATTTGATAGCAAACCTGCCCTCACACCAACTATCCCTAACAGACAAGTAAACATTTAAGAACCATCATAACATTTACTGACCAACAAAACCACCCTCAAAATGGCTTCAATATGTCCATAAAATGTTACGAGCTGTAGCCCAATAAACAGCCAAATACCAGCTTCATACAAACAGCCAAATACCAGCTTCAACCCCCAGCAAACTTAGCTTGTTAATAGCCGATGTCGATCAATCTTACACTATCAAATCTACCCCCAACCCTTCACTGCAATGAACCACCAACCAAAATTTTGGGAGTCCACCTAGCCACGTCACCTGTGCAACTAAACTACTCACTGCTAAGTTCTCCTGGATCAATTAAACTGCCTTGGCTTTTTTCCCAAGCCACACAAATGACAATCTTCCCAACCAGAATCCTTCACTAAGAGCTACAACAGAAATGTAAGCAATCCGGCAATCCCCTACCATTTGCGTTCCTTATAAAAAGGTCCTCTAAAAGTCAGGCTTATACCAACCACCACCTATCAGTCCAATGTGCAAGTCAACTGATGCACTGGTTACTCACTCTAAAGACCTTAACCAGGTGTGTAACATTAGTAAAAACATGCTGGAGGGACAGATTGTCTTTTAACAGATACCACACCTTGCAATCTCCCCCAAAGTCAACATAACACCTCACTGGTCCTCTTCAAACAATCGGAAACAACTGAATACAAGTACATTAACTGTAGATATCTCCAGCCTGACCAGCTAAACTGCCTGACCTCATTCTCAGGCTGCCCAAATAACTAAATCACCCCATGAAACTCCCTTCCACAGGCAGCTGCAACATAAGTTTAATCAATCTGGCAATACCATGCCATAATCCTCCACTATAACAGGTACCCCACACTGCTGCAGCAAAGCCTAAACAATGCCTTGCTCAAACCATCTAAATTCTGCTTAACCAAACACCATTTTAACAACTGAACAGGAATTCATGAAATCACTTTGAGGGTTCACCCCATGTCCCTCTTAGGCAAAAGCAACACGTCCTGCACGTGAAAGTAAGGGTTGAACCTGACTAACTTATAAGGACCCTAAAGCCCTTAGCCAAGTAACGTCCTGTGCTTCTGAGTGTTGTGACTTCACCTCACTTATGAAAACCCCAGACTCCCCTTCAACAATCCCCAACCCTACTTTACCCTGCCCCAACATACATCCTCCCAACTTGCCCACACTACCCCAAACCGGTCCAATACTGATGTGCCTTAATGAGCTTTTAGTGAAATCAGATTACCTGTAACCTTCTAATGCTCCACCCCAGCAACCGAAACTTCCATCCCCACAAAATCCATTACCATTGAAATCTACTTCTGTTGCTCCCTTTGCACTCCTCATGTGCGGCCTCATCACAGACCACTCCAGAGACTGGGACATCCACTGCAGCAACCTGCCTCCACCATCTGCGACCTCACAGCATAGCACTGCACCAAGTGAAACACCCTTCACAGCACCATCTTCTGCAAAGAGGAAGGACGACCACTGTAAATCCTCTGAAATGCATTAGTAAAGGTTCCACCTTTTACCCATTTGTTCCATATTATAGAGGCAACTTTCCTCATCTTGGCAATGGAGGGAAAAACAGTCAGGGCATCGAAAATGTAAACCATTCCCTACCTCTGCCAATACAACAGATCACAGAGCCTGCAATGGCATCCATGTTAAAGGAAAGATTTACCTAAACTAACAACCCATAACATTACCAGACGTCCAACACCCAGAAAACTGCAACCCTCCAGCATCCAGAAACTGCCTGTCTCTCCTACTTCTGGTGAAAGCAATCCTCAACTTTAAGAGCAGTGTTAAAGAGAGAACCTACTGTGCTCTCCTGCTAAACTTGCCTTCCTCTCAACCTCTCAGAGAAATGATGGGAGAGAAGCCATGAAGTGCTTCACCTAAATTACAAAATAAATACATCCACTCTGCCACTTCCGGGCAGCAGCCAAGTCTGATAACTGCAAATAGCACGTATCTGGAATTCCTTAATGACATGCATGGTAAATCAAACCTGATCATATTAATTCATTAACAGTTTTTTTTTATATAAGAATACAAGCGAACAGCATACTTTAACCCTCCTGTGACCCCTCCCCCCAATTAATGTTGGTAATACACCATTAGTACTCTGTGTTCCACCTCGTGTCCCATTCATCCCAGGTTATAATGCCTGTTGCTCTCCATTTGCAGATGAAAGGTTAAGAGTTATTTGAACCCCCCCCAGAAGAATAGCCTACCGAGGCTCTTCCCCCCTCCCACAATGATCATCATACCTCTCAACCTCTTAGTGCCATACCTCTGAACCTCTTAGCACAAAATCCAAACAAAGCCATAAATAAGAGTGGAAAAAAGCCCCCAAAATAAGGACAACTCCCAAATATAACTCTAAACTTAGAAAGTTGATAGATGAGATTTGCCTTAACATGAATTCTCTGATGGGAATTAAGTCTAAACCTCAAATGTCTGTCAATATGTTAAAATCTAGATCCTTAATGATTCATCACTAATTTAAGAGGAAATCTTACTGTTAGGAAAAAAGGATCAAAATATGAGGCAGAAATCTGAACATTCTGCCAAATCTGTACAGTTGAGAGGTAAGCCTAGTGCAAAATCTGAACAAAGCTTGACAGAATGAGGAATAAAAATAATAATAATAGTGGCAGATTGTAACTACCACTCCCAGAAACTCATAACGCTGGCAAAACAAGATCCACCTCAGCAGTTATATTTCTGAAGGATACAAAGTCCAAAAAGAAACACACATCATCCAGCGACTACACTCCTCAAACCATTCCAGTAATTAGCCAAAAATTCAAACATTTAGAAAGAAATGTATATCCTTATTTAAAGACTGCATCCAGAATCTCAAACATTTTGAGTAACAGACCTAAATATGAGGCAAATGCTGGGCAGTTGACAGGTATGGTGGTTACTGCCTCACTGCCCATGCATGGAGAGCAACTGCTACTCATAGGCACCTCCAACCTATGAAAACTTGCCATTCAAAAAAAAACCAAAAAAAAACATGGCAACCACCAGGGACTGCAATTGGTTGCACTCCCCACCCCCTCCAACGAACATTTCCAGCTGTTAATAGCTCTTCTGCAAACTTGGAAAGCCGATACAACATCACGTAAAGTTATGGTGTCTGAAACTCTACTGCCTGACATGGACCACAAATTCCAGTACCTCTGGGAAAAAAAATTAGGTGGAGAAGTGATGCCTTGCCATCCACAAAAATACCCTGGACCCTCACTGCCATGAATCAGAAACAGTCCAAATAGATGCAGCACAGCAGTAAAAAAAAACATGTCCCAGTTCAATTCTAGCACCGCACAATGAGTACATTAACTAGACCCCACCGAAATGTAAAATAAGCAACATCATGATTGGTTCATTCCAACCAACAAAACAGAACATTACCAACATGACAATCCCTCAATTAAACTACCCCCTGGAATACTTGCCTAACAATGGGATAACACTCACCCACACTCTGAAAGCTATCCACCCCAAAACCTTGCATTGGTCTCAAACTTACCAAGTTGAACAAGCAGCTCTTGTGCTACCCAGTAGCCCCCGAAGGACATGAAACCTGAACTCCAATCACAGCCATCATCCAATCAAGTCAACTTGCCACCATAACAGCATTTCTTTAATCCTTCAGTAGTCACCATGCTCATATTTGAATGCCCCAACACCAAGCAATCCAAAACTATTGAGAGACACAGTGTGTGTCTGTCCCTCAGCAATACTTCCCAACCTCCCCCCTTGACAGTTTTATTTATTTAAATTTGTTGACTGGGAGTGTCTGGCTGGACGTAGGTCCATTTTCAGTGGAGGCCTGGGGAGAAAAGCTCCACAGTAAAATAAACAGACAGTAGTTACATTGGATTACATAGCGATTAACAATTTAACATAGCAATTACTTACAACATATTTGCAGATGAAGAACATAGTACATCAGTAGACAACTAGAATCTTTATCTGTGAAGTACATAACAGACATTAACAAATGTTACAATGAGAAGTTCCTGCTGATTAATAAGTGCTAGGCTTATGAGCATCTGAGCTTGCTATAATCAAGGTAGTTAGTGGAGTGGAAAGAAAGGTAGTGGTTGGATGGGGTGGATGATATTAGAGTGGGAGTTGCAAGGGCATAGCCAGCATGTTTTTAGGTGCGCTTTTAGTGAAGTTTTGAAGTGGGTGCATGATGGTACGGAGGTAATTGTGGGTGGGAGTGAGTTCCATAATTTGGCTATGGCGCAAGAGAATAGTGCTTCATCAGCAGAGTTATTGGCTTTAGTGATCTGCAAGTGATTTTTGTTGCTGGATCTTAGTGGTCTGGTGGTGCGATAGGGTTGGAGTAGATTCTGGAGGGATGGGACATTTAGTGGATGGTTTTCTAGTTTGTGGGTGAGTGAGAGTTGATACCACTGAAAGAGGTGAGGGAGTTCAAGCCAGCCCAGTTCAGCAAGTGAGAGACAGTGGTGACTACGGTAGGATGCCCCTGTGGTGAATTTGGCGATTTTGTTGTAGCATTGTTGTAGCAGGTCTCTAGCTTGATTAGATCACATTGCCTTAGGTTGGTATATATTGGAGAGGCATAAAGTAGGGTGGAGATAAGGTGGGAATTTGCTATTGAAATCTTTGCTGCTTTGGTGAGAAATTGCTTATTTCTGTATAATGCTCCTAGTTTTTTTGTGGACTTTTTTTATGGTCATGGATATGTGAATGTCAAATTTTAGTTTATTGTCTATTTCCACTCCTAGCAATTTGGTGTGTTCAGTTGGGTATATAGTGGTGTTGTCTTTTGCTGTGATGTTAAAGTGAGAGTTGTTTTGAGTATGTTTGGAGGGTTGGAAGATGAGTAGTTTAGTTTTGTTTGGGCTGAGTATTAATTGAGCATCGGATAACCATGTTTCAACAGAGGAAAAGGCTTCCTGTGTGACTTTTTGCAGTTTGGGTAGGGACTGAGCTGAGCAGATGATGGTCGCGTCATCTGCGTATTGTATGAGTGTGCCACGTTTGGTGGCAGAGGCTAGATTATTGGTGTAAACAGAAAAGAGTTCCAGTTAACTTTACCCTGCACATGAGCGAGAGCCACTTCTACCTACTGGTGCCTCACAACCCAAATAATAACCTAAACTGAGACTTACAGCTCAGCCAAAAGCAACCACACCCCAGAACCACCAGGAAGAAGCACAATACCACCCTGTGGCACTCGGCGCCCTCAATTTCTTAAAGTTTGCTGCACCTACAAGACTAGTTCACAATAATGCACACCTGCAGCAGACCTCATGCACAAACACCACCAAATAATTCCAAAATAAACCGCTGACAACTGCAACATATCCCATGCAAGCACATCATGTCACTCCGCAAGCTTCTTACAATCTGAAGCCAAACATATTCCCAACGCAGCCACACTGATGAAATTCAAGTGCCTCAAAGAGACTGAAGTGAACAACACAATCCAAATCCCTGCAGCAAACGAAAGTCAGCCCACACTTAGGCCCATCTGCACCATGGCTGTACAACCTCCGCAGATGAGCTCTGACTAAGGACCATGATCACCCAACTACAATGGAACAGAAACGAAACCAAAGCAAAAGCATACCCTAAATAACCATACAAAACACTGTGGTACAAAACCACAAAAAAGATAAAACTGCACTAAGGCAAACCATTCTGTAACTGTTGACCACAGTAAACTTCAGAGGCAACACCTTTTTTGTAACAGGTATATAAATGGCATGTC
This sequence comes from Protopterus annectens, assembly GCF_019279795.1. Taxonomy (NCBI): domain Eukaryota; kingdom Metazoa; phylum Chordata; order Ceratodontiformes; family Protopteridae; genus Protopterus; species Protopterus annectens. The sequence goes on along the minus strand of NC_056747.1, from coordinate 431,311,706 downwards.
TAGAAAAAAAAAACAAAAAAAAAACTATACTCCATTAATCACCTCCTCAGTCAACCTACCAGGCCTACCTGACCACCAAAGTTCCCACAGGTCGTCTTGGACATGAACCTTCTCTACCACATGTTCACATCAAAATGTGATTCCCTACCCAGTTACACTTGCATAAACCCCTTAAGCCCCTCCCTACTCTTACCTTATTTCCTCCCAATCATCCCTCATTCCCATTTAACCCCTTCATCCCCCCTTACCCTCTTAATACCGACTCCTATATTTATCTAACCCCCCCCTTCTGAAGCTGTCCCTGGACATATTGGTTTATTACCAAATCTCATTCATACCAATTCCCCCTATGGTTGCCCACTGATCGTTTGAAATTTGTATTTGTTGGTATGTTTATGTAAGAATGGTAAAGCACCAATGCTGACCTTTTCACATTCATTCTCAGTGTAGTGTCTGGTTAACTCACTTCCTCAGAGTCACATAATAGACAAATAGAGGCTTATGAAATTAGACTGTGAACTACAGGTAGCAGCTTTTCAACAGCTCATAGTCTTTATTCTCTCCACCAACTACAGATCATGAACTTTTGGTTCTTAAAGAAAGACAAGTGTTGAAACAACATATTTACAGACTTCTGTAAACATGAACTCCACAAGGGTTCTGTACTATAGTAATAGCTCAAGGCTTATTTGATATGGTACCAAAAGTTGGCCATACCTCTCCTGTTTTCCTTTGCTTCTAGCTTTTAGTTTCTCATTTCTGTCTACTTTATTTGCCGTATTATAACACTCAGTTTTAAGGTCAATGCTGTCAATTAAAAAAAAAAACACACACTACTAAAACAGAAGTGAAAGGAAAACACAATCATTTATTTCTCTGCCATGGATTCATAAACTATGAGAAATTATTTGAATTATTAAAATGCAGTCAAGGGGAATGCATACATTCAAACTCATGAAAGAACATCTCTCAGACACTAACTTCATAAATTAATCTCTGTTTCAAGCCCATTAAACTGCCATTTAAGGACACTGGGAAATGCTGCTTTAATTTAAAACAAAAATGTAGTACAACCACCCCAACACTATTATCTTTACAAAAGCTATAGCAGAATAGTTTTTTCCTCATTTGCCTCTTTATGTGGTTACTCAGGATTTTATTAGGAATTACAGCTTCATGACCAGAAATCAAGAAAGATAACACACCTGTGAAATGAAGACATTCTTTCAGCATTTATCACAGACTTTGGTATTATCCTGTTAACTTTGTAATATTTGTTAAAAATCACAGGTCTCTGTTAGCAAAACAACACGTTTGATTAGCTCATTTCAAACTCAGAAATGAATAAATACATTACTTTAGTTTGATCTTTTCTAAAAACTTTTTGTTTGCTAAGGTTATATATCTGAAATGAATCACAATTAATTGTTCTGTTACAAGCGCCTGAATTATAAGCAGAGTACAGACAGCTGCAAGTGACTCGCACAAACAAAGTGATTATGACAGCCTATAAATAAATTAAGAAACCTGGCCCTAGCAAGCTGATTTTTCTGCCAGTAGTGAGTAGAAAACAGATATGATGTTAATAAGGGATTATACATTATTTATATACCAGAGATGTAAAGCCAGTTAAAACATAAATGCCTGTTTTATGGGTAATCTGGGAAGTTTGTAGTCATAAATTAACTTCTTCAGGGGTGCACACTATACACGACAGGCAGAATGTACTCTAAACATAGTTTACCTTAACTGTTATGCAGTTCTGGTCATTGTGGACTTGTTTAACCTTTAGATCAGCTAGCCACAACATAAACATCTGTCATTTCTGTGTCTATCATATTTGTATTCAGCAAATTACCGGGCTGTTCATACTGGAACACTAATGAAATCAGCCACACAGCAGGAACTTCAGCGACTAGTCTAATATTTACAACACAGGAAGACTTCAACATGCTATGTCAGATGTTTTGGATACGGCAAACAGCCTAACATCAAACAGAAACATTAACAACAGCTAATGTTTCCATGCCAGTAGTTAATTCTTCACATGTAGTTTCTCATTTCTGCTCATGACACACCCTATTAGAAATATAAGGTCATATAATCTGTTTCCATTTTCATCTGGTAAACTAGACGTATATGACTATTTACTGATGGATTATTGGCAAAGTCTGACTAGGTAGGTATGCATTTTCAGTGGAGGAATTATACATAGACTAAAATATATTTAATATATTAAATTAAATATAATTTATAAATGCAAGTTAACAGTAAATGTGACAAGTTTATATTGTATTACACCATTTCTTACTAAACAGTGAATCATACAGAGTAAGTCATTAAGATGCCTGTGTACTTCAACGTTTACATGTTCAAATTGCCTCAGTTCCCAAGCATAGTGAATTAAAAAAAAATGGAAATACCCAGCAGCTATGCAAGGAAACTTATAAGTACTGCTATGACCAAAAAATAAAGTAATGCAGTTAAAGAAATATAAACTCAGACACAACGTGAACTTATTATTGTTTACAAGAGCAGACAAAATATTTTAATTAGGGCTATCGTATCCCTTTTATAAGTTATAATCTGTACAGTATAAAGCTTATAATGCCCTCATCCTGAAATACGTTAATATGCACGACTAGCTTTTTTCTTTTTTCTACAAAATATGTTTATTGCATGCTTACCAGAAAATCGTATGTCTAAATAACTGCTGTATTTAAAACAGAAAGAGGAACAAGAAGAAATGCCTTTTCCATATGGAAACCACTGAACTGACTCAGTCTTGAAGCTCTACTATTTAAAGCATTTGCCCCCCTCCTCCATTTTTTTTGAATTGCCTTAGTTTACAAATTATGTTGTACCTAGAATCTTTCTATAAGTAAATCTGGTATAATAACAGTAATGCACTTTTGTTTTTTGTAAGGCTTAATAAAACAAATTTTTTATCAAATGCCTAATCTTGATAGCTACTGAAACTAAACCTCTGTCTTACAACCTCCGTCAAAACAGTGTGTAGTCAGAAAAATAGTTTTTAAAGTCAGTTGGGCAGAGTTTTATGTCCATTCCTATTGGCATTCTATTCAATGTTGCAATATGATTAATCTGCAGCATTGATCACCCTTAAAGGGTTTGTCAACTGATCAATTTCCCTGTCTAGATTGCAGAACTATAGATGGGCTTTGACAGAATACCTTCCACACCCTTCTCCATGCTGTTAGACTGCAGAGAAAGTTTGTAAGACAAGTAAAAAATGTGGAAATGAGGCATTTTCATAAAATAATTTTCTACAAAGGATTTTAAAAATTAATGGCATGCTGTTTAGTGCGTTATGCAGCATGCATGCTGATAAAAGAATGTAACAGCATGATTTAGAAGATATATTAATCAAGCTGTTAAATTCCTTTATCTGTTTGCAACCATAATAAGATATTAAAAAGCACACTTTAGTAAAGCACCATCTAATTGAATGGAGTGTGCCCCCATGGTATCCTTGTAATGCATACTTAAACCTCAGCATTACCTTCCACACAGAGAGTTTGTCAGTAAAGAAACAGCGAGCATCATTACTTGATGTTAAAAGTTAGACAGAAAATCCTGAAGCTGCTGCTCAGTTTTAAAAGTTGAAAAAGTCATTAATGTGTGCCAGGCGATGGCAGTTAACATCCCATGTAAATGGCAGCAACTCTAACAAAGCATTACAAATTCCCTTTAAGATGGGATAAAAGAATATCAAAATCGTCAAAGCCAACAAAACTTCCTACTAGATCAATTTAGATCCTAATGGATTGAGTAAAAGTACTAGGCTGAACAAGCCCTCCTCTCTTATGCTATGGTATAGCTGCAGTACTGTAGTATTGTTCTTGTTCTTGTATTGATATTTAGAATCATGTACACAAATGCAGAATACTTGTCTTGAGGTCTTCATTCAGCAAACACTTACATTACTTTATGTTCTTTGTTCTGATCTCAAAGTCTTATTGTTTGATACAATCTCCTACTCTCTTTTTGTAAAACTTCCAGAGCAGTAAATACTTTTAATGAGACCATATACATGTATATACAGTTTAACATTTAATGCTGACAGCTTTATGCCTTTGTAGCATATTAATTTTTATAACGTATAGTGTTTTATTTCACAAGCAGTAATTTGATGTTTTACAGTCCATGTTCCACTTAGTGGAATGGCTGAAACTACTTTGCAGAAGTGTAGCTGGCTCAACCAGTGTCCTATGCCAGAACCAGAAAATAGCTCCCCACCCCCTCAGCTCTTTTAGTGAAGAGAAAAAAAAGAGGACCGACTTCCTGCAGACAGCACCTAATCTGTGCCCCCCCCCTCAACATTCTCTAGCTCTTCAAGTGATGAGAAAGAAAAAAACAAATTCACTTCTTTTACTAGCACACCAACCAGGTGGACAGATATACAACATGTCCCCTCACCCCAGCCAATCAGATCCCATTTCTGTGCCCTGCCCCTATCCTTCTTCCTCTCATTTTAGTTAAAAAAAAAAAAAAAAAAAAAAAAATACTTTACTACTCCGTATTTACTTTAACAGAAAGAAAAAAAGGTTTTAAACCATAGCAAGCAGTTACGACAGTTTAGACCACAAACAATACTACAGAGCTCAGCTTTACTTAAAATGCAATACTTGCTTTTACCAGCTGGTATGCATTAAAGAGTGATTGGGATCGGCAGACTGCACCCCACCCCAGCACCTGGGCAGATCCCCACCCTAGCCGTACTACTGCTGCTCTACTTCGCATTGCCATATATTTAGTACACTTACAAATAATTTGTTAAATATTTTCTGCTCTGCTGGTAACAGTACTTGTGCTTACTAACCTGCAATAACTATATGCCATTTTGTATTACGAGACTTTAATAATACTCTAAGCGGTTATCAGTGCCCTAGTATGTCGACTGTATATGCATGTAACTTAAGCCCTGCCCATCCTACTCTGGCCTTGGTATTGCTGCTGGTATCATATTATTTAACCACATCTGGTTCAGAGGCTCTGTAGTAATGACTGCCAGCAAAATTTAGTGAACTCTATGCCCCAACATACTTGCTAATATTTTATCTCTTTGCCCTGTCTGCCACCTGTTTTGCTTTTTCTCAAATCTGTTGTCATTCATACAGTTCTTGACTCTCACCATTACATGTCAATCATCATCAAGGAGGTCAGCAGACATATGCTATGTACACTAAAGAGTACACTTGGCTAGTCGAGGGGTTAGCAAAACAATCAAGAGGCAAAAAAGGTCCTTAAAATTCCTCCCCAGTCCCCTCCCTACTTGAAAAATTTCCCTCAGCTGACTTGGAAGCACTGGAGAGAGGGGGTATTGGGGGTGGTAACCTGACCTGATCAGACTTCATTATTATTAACTGCAGATGTATTTGGCGAGCTGCTTAATTCCCATTAAATACAGATACAGACAATTTTTCTTACCTTTCTACCTTACCTTGTTGCTGGCTCTGTACTTGTATTGAGGACTGAAGTAGACTGGTTGGGTGGTGTTCCTGATGGTGAGATTGGTCTTGGTGTGTTCATAACATGTGGAGTTTTGCCCAGAACAGTACTATCGACTGTGATATTTTATCTGTTTGTGTACCCATAGAGTATATCCATTCCTGTATCCAAAATCCAATTGGTCATTTTCTGCTGTTGCATGTGTTTCTGCATCATGTTGCCTGGTATCTGGACCTGGTCAGAGATGTAACAAGCTGAGGATAAGCAATGGAGGGACTGTGAGTAGAAATAGGGGAGTTTCTTCTTTGTGAGATATATGGCAGGGACTAATTGGTGGGTTCCTGTTTCAGTTTGGGACCGGGTTGAGAGTATATAAGAGTGTGTGTGTGTGTGTGTGTGTGTGTGTGTGTGTGTGTGTGTGTGTGTGTGTGTGTGTGACTGAGAGAGATAGAATGGGCTATAAAGTACTAGGACAGATTTTGCACACCGTGTGTTTGCATGTGTGCATGTCTGTATGGGCAAGAATGAAGCTGGGTGAGTGTGTGCGTGTGTTATACCTCTCAACTGTACAGATTTTCACAGAATGTCCAGATTTTTGCCTCATATTTTTGGTCTGTTCTTCATAAAACACGTGGTTTTCTGCTAATCACTAAATAATAAGATTCAGCCTTCATATCCTTCAGAAAATGCACACTAACATAAATCTTGATGTTCTAGCAACTTTTAAATCTGTCTCTATTTTTGGGCCTTTGCCCCCCCCCCCATTATTTTAGGATTTGTCCAGATTTTTTGCACTAAGAGGTTGAAAGGTATGGTGATGAGTGTTTCTGCCGGAGGGAATTAAGGAATTGTAAGTCTAGATTTATGTATGTGTGTAGGAGAGAGTATTGTGCATGGATAAATAGATGAGTATGTCCACAACTCCAACTGACTGTGGGGGGGGGGGGCTTGCTTGGTGCTATCAGGTGTTTGTATGTGTGAGAATGAGATAATGGGCTAAAACGTAGGGATAGTTGTTAAATATTTCATTTATAAACTTAGTAAGTTGCTGGACTGGATGTATGTTAGTGCAGTGTGTGTGTGAAAGAGATAATGGGGTAAAAAGTAGGTATAGATTTTAAATATTGCTCTTATTATCTTAAAAAAAGTTGTTTGGCTGTATATTAATATGCAGAGAGAGCGAGAGTGTGTGTGTGTGAGTGAGAGAGAGAGAGAAAGACAATACGCTAAAAAGTAGGGACAGATTTTTAATATTGCTCTTATAAACAAAGTGTTGCTGGAGTAACTCTGTGTGTGTATGTGTGCGCACACGTGTGAGAGATTGATAATAAAGGCCCAAAAGTAGGGACAGTTTTTAAATATTCATTGTAAACTTGGACAGTTGCTAGAATAATTGGATTCGGGGAGCATGCATTTTTTGAAGGATATGAAATCTGGATTCTGGACCAAACCAAACATGATGGTGGAACAAAAGCTGAAAAACAGGGACAGAGTTTTAATATTGCTCTTATAAACTTAGAACATTAATGGAATACCTGTATCTGTGTTAGTGTCTGTGTGCATGAACAATGACCCAGTAATACAGACAGATTTTAAATATTGCTCTTATAAATTAAGAAAGTTGCTGATATAACTGGATCTGTGTTAGCATGCATTTTCTGTGTGGTTGGTAGAATAACCGGATCTGTGTTAGCATCCATTTTTGTGTGTGAGCAGACCCAAGAATAGGGGCTGATTTTAAATACTGCTGTTATAAACTGGAAAAGTTGCCAGGTGGTGTGTGGTTGTGTGAACAGACTTTTGTAGGTTTGGTGTGTGGTGGTGTGAATAGACATTTGCGGGTTTGGTATGTAGTTGTGTGATTAGACCTTTGTGGAGGTGGTGTGTGGTGGTGTGAATGGACCTCTGTGTGACTGGCTACCTTGATATGGTAGAGGGGCTTGTTGCAGTGTATCACTTAGGCTATCTCCCCCTGTTGACTGGGTTGTGGCCTGCTTCCTGCCAATGGCTTAGGCTGTTATTAAATGCACCTAACCCACAGCAGCCAACAGCCCAGCCCAGATGGTTTCCCCTTTGGACTTGATTGTGGGCTGCTTATTGCAACTGTTTTAGGCTGCTTTATTTAAGGTATCAAAACGAGAGCAGTTAAGAGCCTGTGTGGTGTTGTGGTATGGGTGTGTGTGTTAGTGCGGCATAGGTATGTGGTGCGAGTGACCTTTGTGAGACTAGCTACCTTGATGTAGTACAGAGGCTTGTTGCAGTGAATCACTCCTACTAAATGCCAGTTAAGAGTGACTGTGGGCATCTCCGACTATGGCAAGGCAGCATGGTTGCATGGGGGGGGGGGGGGGGCAGTACTAGACCTTAGAGCACAAACTGAAAAAAACTGTCTACACCCCTAATCATCACTCAAACAAACCAGCCACCCACCCAACCATGCTTGCTGCAAACAATAGGAAGCATCTGAACCTCAGCAGTAGTTTGCTAAAGACAAAGCCAAGGACAGCTTATTCTCTACCCTGCTGTGGATATATTACCTCCATAAATGGGTGTTTTGTTAGGTACTTATTCACATTTCTTCACTATGAGGAATCCTGCCTTTTGCTATACTATTAGTGTAAGGCATGTGCACTTGATCATGAACATAGTTACTAGCTCTGTACTTCAGATGCAGTACTATAACTTTCATACCATAAAAATGTCAAACAAATTTTAAATAACCTAATATAAAATATCTCTTCACAGGCACCATTTAATCTATACCTCTCACTTATTAACACCTCATCATCTATCAATATGTAAACGTATTGCTTCCCCATTATTATGCTTTTCAGTATACAGGCCCTCTGCCATTAGTGTATCACATCCAGCAACAAGACGTGTGACTGTTCCCATTTCTGTTTTACAGAACCTGCACAAGTCTATTCCTCCCACATGTTCAATGGACTTTGTAAACCAACATGTATATAAGTCCACATCCTGGGACGCTAATATAAATTTTTGATCTTTTGGTTTAAATTCACCTCTCCTTAATCACTTCTTTGTCAGATCCTGATTGACATGAGGATGTACTTCCAACTATATGTATGCCTTTTTCCATTTCTTGCCTTCTCATATGATCTTCTCTTTATACTCTCTTGTTTTTTTTTTTTTTGTTTGTTTGTTTTCAGTTGCTGCCTAATTTTTGTCTACTTCTGGTTTAGTTTCCATTCCCACTTTGCATAAACATGTGTCTGTTAAAATAAGCAGGGAAGTCATTTTGGATTTGTTCTCTTCATGTTTGGATCTGATGAGGTTAGCAGATATGTACGCAGTCCTATGATTGCAAATTTATACATGTAATCAGTTTTGAGGAGGCTCATAACTTCTTCAGAATGAGGAATATACAATCTTGGTATACACTGATTTTGATAAGCATGAAGCATTTTTCTTATTTTTCTAATTGATCCAATACCTAACGGGGCCAGTCAATCACCCCAAAATTAAAAGTTAGAACAGGAAGAGCAGATTGGTATATAGCTTGGACTCTTTTGTAGACATCAGGGTTATTTTCAGCATTAATTTAGTCTTCTAAAGTATTCTTTACTGAATTCTGTTTGCATTTGTTCATGTTTTATTGTCAATCATAGTCAATTCATCATTTCCCAAATAACTGTACACTACCCCCAGTTCACGTTTTTTATATCACATTCCTGTCCCACACTGATATTTTATTGGTGCTGCAGCTTTCCTGCTTTAAATGTTGCTTCTGCACATTTATCAAGATCATATGACATTATTATATCATCTGAGAAAGTTTTGACTGCTTCCAGTTGTGCTTTCATCTCTTCATCTGATGAACTGTATAGTTTTAAATAATCAAATAAAAGAAGATAAGTCTTTACACTATGATGTTGTCTGGGTGCCAAACTGTAAATGTGACCTAATCTGTTAAGTAGACAGCTTAATGGGTTAAGGGCAAGACAAAAGAGCAGCAGTGACAAAGAGTCACCATAGAATATCCCCATTTGAATTTTTACCCCTGGGATATTTGTCCTTTATCGTGGCTTAGCTGCCAAGTGGTTTCCCACTGTTTCATGGCCACTGTAATATAATTGATCAATGTAGGGTATGTATCTTATACATCTGTAAGCACTCTTTTATCCATGAATCTGGGATGCTGTCAAATGCTATTTTGTAATCTATCCATGCCACACTTAAATTCCTCCCTTTTGACAATTCCCGATTATAACTTTAACAACAAATAATCCTTGGTTCCATATGACTCTTTTGTTACACTTTCATTCTATTACCATAATTTAGTTTTCTTCTAAATAACTCTAAACTCTGTCCGCATCAATGCCAATGTATATAGTTTATACAAAGTCAGAAGGCAAATTACTGGTCTACAGTTTTTAGGATAGCTTACAGGTTTACTCTTAAGGAAGAGTATAATTTTTCCTGTTGTTAACAAAGATGGTGTGTGTTCTGGGTGCACATGCAAGTAATTCTTACTCAGGGCTACATCTTCATGTAACAATGTTAATAGTGTTAGGCAGAAGTTAGGTACTGCATCTGGGCCTGGGGTTTTCCAGTTGGAACTTTTCTTAATTTTGTTTCAATTTCTCTGGCCATTACTTCATCCCATTTTATGTCCTCTACATTTGAACTTCTGTTTCTTTTACTTCCTCTGTCCATTCAGCATATTTTTTATATTTCAAATGGTCTTCATAAATATTTCTCCAAAAGGTATCTTTTTCTACTTTTTTGGGGGTGTTTCTTTCTATTCCTTTTGCTTTGTTTCCCAGTTCTCTATAAAACATTTTTGGATCATCAATAAATTTCTTATGTTGTACTTTTCCTTTATTTATCTGCATATCTTCTAAGTTTTTCTGCCTGTGCTGATATCTTTAGTTTATTATTTGCAATAGTATATGATACAGGCTGGTCTGCTCTAATACTGTGCATTGCTTTTATCACATCTTTCTATGTAATTTTGTAGATCAGTTCCCTCCTCTATACTTTTAACTGTGACATTTCTTGTCTTAATTGTTTATAGTTTTCTCTCTTCAATACTTCCACAATGGCATTTGATGTATTCTCTTCCTTTCGCCTATTACCTTGTATTTTTGGGGTGAAACTTCATCTGCTATTGATTTTGTTGCATAATAATATATTCTATTTACTCATGTTATATCACATGAAATTCCATTAAAACCAATGAACACAGTAATCAAGACTTATCAGACTTCTAACATTTTGAGTCTTATTAACTTTCTATAATTATTTCCTTCATGGATCTTGATATGTATACCCATCTCTATTAAATCAAGCAATTCTTTCCTTAGATTTGTTTTATTCTGAACTAAGGGCACAGACTTCATTTTCCATTTCCTGCAGGTATTCTACAGAAAGTTCCAGAACATCATCTTGAGACATATCCTCTTCAGCTGCATTCTGCGTCATCCTTTCTGCTTTCATATTGGAACTCACTGGCCTATCATTCTACAACACTGACTGCATCACAGTTGCCAGCGTTTCCTGTTACTTCCCTTGCTGTGCAACTCCAATTGAGCTGTTATACTGGTTTCCTGCCGAAGGCTCCAAAATATCTTCATGTGGCAAGTGAACAGACATTTCTTATTCCACCTGTTTCTCCTTAATTTGGGGACTCATTGTTCCATCATACTGTGATGTTCCCAGAGCTGGATTTTCTACACTAAATCTTTCACTTTGCAGGTAATCCATAACTTCGGTTTCTATTTCTTTAACTTCTTCATTACTTCCCCCCTTTGATTTTCTATGTTTTTGTATTGTAAAATGTTCTATATCAGGATGCCTATGCCTGTATTTATTTCTGAATATCTTTGGTGCTGCTTTTATGTATGGATTATACCAGTATAGCTGAACAGATGAGTTGGCAAACAACCATCCCTTCCCACTCTCTGATCCAACTCCTCTATGAATCAAAACCAGGACTCTGTAATTAAGCTCATGGCTCCATCCTTGATATCATGGAGTCAGAATAATCATTTTTTGCACAAAACATATATTAAGGTCATAACATGTGCTCCCTTTGATTATCTTTAAAGAGCCTATGAAATGATACAGCACGGTTTGCTTAAAAATCTCTTTCACATTAGATTTAAAAAGAAAATTTATTTCATAAAGCTCTCTCATCTCAGTTTGTGCTTCTGTCTGGAGCCCATCAGAAACCCACACATCATCTTGTTGTCTTGTCTCATTTTAATCAACACCTTTGTTGGGACTGGCCTCAAATCACAGTGATTCTATATGATAATCTTCACAAAACTAGTAACAACAATCAATATTTATAAACCACCCTTAAAAATATGTTAAAATATTTGCTATTGGCTCACTAACAACAAATTAGTACTGTCAACAACCACTACTTGGTCCTTCCTATAAATTTTTAACCCTAGAATCATATTACATATATATATATATATATATATATATATATATATATATATATATATAAAGAGAGAGAGACATGTATTGAGGAGTAATTCTTATGCCTAAAACATAATGAGTCTGTGACCACATTCTTAAACAACTTAATGTAGCCAGCTGTCTTACCAGTAAACCTGAGTTATAAAACTCAGTTGCTGAAAATGTTATGTCATTAGCTGATATAGCATTTCCCTTATCTTTGTGATAGGAAACGTATCTGATTCGTTACTGCCTCAAAAGGTTCTGAAAAAATGCTGCAGTGATCGATGTTGCACTCAAACATGTCACTGCTTACTTCTTAACTCAACTAACATCCATCCAGTTACCAAAGCTTCACTGTTCCCTGTCATAAAAGTAAACACCGTTCTTCTTTACTTTTTACTTAACCTTTTAGTTTAGAAATTATTTCTTTACATGATTATTCTTTACACACTCAAAGCTCTGGCACATTAACTCCCCAGTGACAACCCCACCACACACTTTGGACTTGCCTCCTCAAAAAAAAAAAAAAAAAAAAAAACTGAATAAATTAACAGCAGCATCTTGGAGCATCCTTCCACCTGAAATAAAAAAACTTTTCAGTGTCCGAATTCAGAAAAGTCCTTCTCAATTATATTTTTGAAAAATTCCATAAGTGATTTCCTTCCTCCTTAACTACTGCAGACTTTACCTCACACACTCCGCAGTTTTGTTCTGTCTCTTGTATTCAAATTCTTTCCCTTCCCCTTTCCTAACCTCACGCTTACCTCTTGTTTGCACTGTGACTTCTCTTTTAAAACTCTTCAGTGAGGTCCAGATAGGTTCATGTTTTTCTATGCTTTACAGAGCTATGTAACATAAGGACATATTTGTTATGCTGCAGAAGTTTTTTGTTGTTTTTCTATTAATTTTAAATGAACAGGAAAATTGCATGCAGTCTTACAGTAAAATAAATCATAGCGACATTGCCATTCTTGATCATATATATATATATATATATATATATATATATATATATATATATATATATATATATATATATATATATATATATATCAAACTTACCTTCTTCCAAACATACAAATACTTTTTATATTAGACTTAATATATTCCTTTTCTTTACCTTAACAAATATACAGGTGCTTTCCATCCACCAAAGGTAAATCATGAGTACTTCATGGCATACCAAAAATAATGCAAGGAACATTATTCCATGGAATAAGAATTGCAGCTAATTATTATTAACCTGTTAATATACACACCTCTACCATCTGCAGTACCTTCTTTAGATCTTAGATTACTATCACAGCAAGTTCTCTCAATTTTTCCTTTTCTGCCAACTCATGTTAAGTCAGCTACCCCACCTTTTGATATCCCTTTTTCTTTCCACACTTTCTCATCCATACTCTGGCTCACCTTTCTCAATAGTTTATCATCTCTGTCCCCCTGGTTCTAGTTTTCTACATTTATTTGCCTAACCCACCCTACCACAAGTTTGCTTACCATCTTTGTCTTCTCCAATTCCTGGTTAAATTCCTAACCTCAGCTCCAAACAAGTAAACCAGCCAAGAATCAACAACCTTCTTTCTATATTCTTTACATCATAACATCTCATTGTCTTCCAAAGCTTCCTTACCCGAGTACAAGTAGCATACATGCAAGTTAGCCTCCTGCGAGTCTTTACAGTTTTAGTGAAGTTCTTTCCATCACTCTTCACTCTTAAGTTTAGATTTACAAAGCTATATTAGATAAGAGCATGTTTTGTTTTTCTCTCCATATTGTTAATTTCAAACGAACAAGAAAATGATATACAGTCTTACAGTAAAATGAAGTCATACCATAACACTTTTGCAGCATAGCAAACCATATCATCTTTCATAGCTTACCAAAAATGTAACACAGTAGTGTGCAAATCATGAAAAGGTCCTACTACCCTTAACTGTTTTGCTACCATTCATTGATCATTCCAATATGTGTCACCTTTCCAAAGTATACTCTCCTTAATTTACTTCTTAGCTTTACCACTTCCCCTCTGATTCTGTGCACTCTAAATCTTGATATATATAGCAGTTATTCTAATAATTTGTCTATCTGCACATTCCTATTTTATACTGCAAATATATTAAAACTATAAAGCTACCTATGCCCTTGGCTACATTGAGCATGAGAAAACAGGTTTGTTCTGCACATGACAGCTCACACTCCAAAGTTCATTCAGCTCTCATGCTAAAGAATGAATAGGCCCATAGGGATCTCACCTGATGAAAGTAATGGACTTTACGGACAGCTAGGAGAAGCCAGATGGTCAACAGGCTTTTCAGATCAAAAAGACAACTCAAGGGAGAGTTGACTGGGTTCTAACAGGCCAAACACAACTAGCAAAAACTACCTTTTCCGGTAGACCTAAGGCTACACTCTTAGGTATATCACGACTAATATTTGTGTAAAATATTTGTGTGCCTTAATGGGGCATTCCTCCCTTCTCCACTGTTGTACATCTCTGGAGTTAGTTCAGGGAGTGTGTGTTGTGTTTGCTGAAATGCTTTTCTCAATTTTTGCATTTGGGCTGCATGGGAAATGTGTTCTCTGCTAGTTATGATTCAGTAATGTGTCTGTAAACAATCACGCTTTGATCCTTCACAAGGGAAGTTTCCTCTAACTATAGTACCACTGAGCTATCCTCTCCTTCACTTTTCTTCTTGTTTCATGCACACTGTTACAGTTTCTTAGCTCTTGCTATGTATTATTTCATTTACTAGGTATTGTAGGCACTGCTCTACTCAGTCAGCCATATTCCTTTCCTGACATCATGTCTTAGCTACAGGGTATTCTACATGTCTTCACCTATTCTTACCACTGACTCAGTAAACTCAGGTGTTTCATATACTTTACTGTCATTCTATTCATTAAATTATTGTTAAATATGATACTACTTTTCCAATATTACCAAGAAAACTGTCAAGCTTGCATATCCATTTGTGAATCAGTTTTCTACTTTTATGCATCATTTTCCATAAATTTTTATAATAGGTTTGTTCTATTTCTGCAACATTTTTCTACTTTTAGGCATTGCTTTCTATACATTTTTGTAATGATGAGTAGGGAGTTACTAGGTAACTGTCCCAGTATACTTTTTGCATTGATACCAATACAACTGCCACTACATCCCCCCCCCCCCCAGCAATGTGAGCCAAATGGGTGATACCTGGAGTAAATTTATGGGTCCCTATTGAATCATCAAGATTTTTAACTGGCCCAGTAGACTTTTTGCATTGATACCAATACAACTGCCACTACATACCCCCCCCAGCAATGTGAGCCAAATGGGTGATACCTGGAGAAAATTTATGGGTCCCTATTGAATCATCAAGATTTTATTTGAAGAATTAGGCAACTATTTTGTCTCATATGGACAAGACTGTCTGGAAGGAATATCAATCCCAAAAACAGGTTTTGCTTATATTACAATCTAAATTTATGTCACCAAGGTAGGTATTTGTAGTGCAGAAAGTTTTTTTGAACATGCACAAGATGAACCAGAACAGGGTTATTTATTGCCTTGCAGGCCAGTTAGAGGATGCCTTGCAGAAGTCTGTGAGAGATGGAATAGAGTGAGAGAAAGTTATCCTGGGTACCTTAGGGGTCCCAGAACACCAAGAGAAACGAACCAAAACCAAAAAAAAAATGCCCAAAGCCACAGGACCCGTATCTCTCAAATCCAAATAGCGTAACTCCACATCAGTTAAATAAAGGACTTTATTCCACAACAGATAAAAATAGACAGCACAAACAAAATAAAACCAAGTGCTTTCGCTCAGTCAATACCGAGAATTAATAGGTTTGTGAGGGAATCAGTGAGGCAACAAGTTTCTGGACCCATTGAGCTAGTCTTCCTAGTTATGGAGAAGACATTTAGGATTCCTGAGGCAATTATGGTAGAAGGGTGGCTGCATAGCTGTCAACTTGTCCAGATTTTTGTCTCACACTGTTGGTCTTTTGTGCATAAAATTTGTGGTTTTCTGGCATGTCAGTAAGGAATGACTTCAGTAAGTAATGGCAGACATTTGAGTTTCCAACTTCATATCCTTCACAAAATAGATGGTAAAACAAGCCTTTTTATTCTAGGAACTTTCTAATTTATAAGAGCAATATTTAAAATTTTATATTTTTGCCTTTGTCCAGATTTCTTGCACCATGATTTTGTGCGGGATGGGTGGCTGACTTGATGACATGATAGGGAAAATTGAGTTTGTAGGGAAGATATTCAAACTTAACATGTCTGCTACTATATTTGAAATTTTCTTGTGATCAGAGTGAGCAATGCCTTTTGGTAAAATCTCAGTGCAGTGCTAAATATTGGTTCTAAGTTTCCAAATTTTGCAGTTGCTCTTCGATAACCTAGCAATATTTAATTTGCATTTTGCCTTGTGGATTTGGACCTTTCACCTTAGTTCTTCATTTACCCTTTTGACATTGCTTATAGTATGGTGGATTTTAAGTTAATTCTTTAGGGACATTTTTTTGCTGTTCTTGTAGAGTTTACTGATACCAAGGTTCCAACATAGGGGTTGCTTTTTAACCCTGACATTATACCAGTGATGGATGAGACATGCGTCACGATGCAGGAATTCAGAATAAAACATAAATCAGTAGGATAAGCACCCAGGTTTATTTTGGGGGTTTTCTTGGTGTAGAAGATATTTGAACTTCTCAGGTCATCAGATACTTGTAGAAAGTTAATCTTGGAGATGTCCCTGAACATAGTAGGATCTTAGTTAATTGAGGCCATATTCTTAGCTCTGTAATCTGATGGGGTAATAGTAGGTGTTGAGTCTGCTGGAGATGTAAGAACCAAAAAAAGTAGATTTTAGCTTCTGGTATGGGAGGGTACAATCTGTTCAAGAGGCTGTAATAAGAAGGGAACCATTAAGCCTTTTTGTAGTTTTGCAGGGTATATCAGCCAATTTGTGGATGAATAATTGAAAATAATTTTGTTTCTCTCTTTTACTGTTAGAGTGGCATGTAGACTACATGACTGATTCTGTAGTTTAGGTTTTGCATTTTTTAGCTTATCTGTTGCTTTTACTAGGCTTCTATACTTGGAAAACAATTTCCATACATCATTATGCTGCGTCTCCTAATTTCTGTGTTAAATAGTATAGTTATTTTATGTAAAGCTTAAGTATCTAGGTACTCAGTTGTTTACATTTAACACTGTATAGATAGCACTTATTGTGTGTATTCATAATAGTCAACATTTCTACTATATATATTTTTTTTTAATTGTAGGATTTCTTTCTGCATTAATGCTATGAAATGGGTTTTCTCAGCTACACATTCTTGAGTATTCATGTAAAAGTATTGAGTATCTATAGATTTAGTGGTCCTTGTATCAACTTCAGCAAAGTTTTAGTGCAGCTTCCGTGAATGGAAAACTTTGTGGGTATGAGGATACCTTTTTGTGATACAAACAGTGAAGCACACACACAGAAGAATTTTAAAATTAGAGAAAGGCCTATATTACACATTACATCTGACCAGATGCACTTATTATAACTGGTGCTGTTTATCACCATTCAGTAATATAACTTCATTAATGTTTATTTACCATAAAGTCTAAAATGAAAAATAAAACTTGCTAGACATTAAAATTATCATTACTCCATTTGTATTATCATAATTATATGTATGAAACAAAGGGAGGGGGCTTACAGGGGCAACACTAGGCTAATCACTGGGATCAGAAGAGCTCCAGTTCTAACTACAAGAACAAAACATGCTGTTAAAACGGATACATAAAGTTTGTATCCAGCCAGATCCAGACACACAACACTGTATGCAGTCTGCCCATCTGACCAGATTAAGCGCAAGTTCTGTTGTTTTGTTTGAAGAATGAACAAGACGAGCATCATGGCAACTATAGTGCTGAAAACAGACATTATAATATAGCTGGTAGAAATGGTGAAGCATTTAAAAACCTTCAAGCACTTGTCACACTAGCCCAAACAAAGGAAAGATTCTGCTAAAAATTAACTACAAATGGTTCACAAAACTTAGTGACCTGACTGACAACAGCTCCAAACATAGCTAAAAGTACAAGAGAACTGGCAAGTGCTGGCTAGCTGACGGGTCAAAAAAACAAATATAATAAAATCCAGTGGCAACAATTAAAACAATACCAAAACTCCTAAGTCAGTAGAGGGAAGATGTTTTCTTGCAGAATAATTTGTTTATGACTGATTGTGGATGGTGGAGAGGCTTGTAAAGTGTTTCCACATTTTAATGCGAGAGCTAAAAGTCCAGTATGAATTCAGTAATCGGTTAATTGCAGTACTTCTAACATATGGTAGAAACTAAAACAGCAGTATGCTAAGGGCATGCACTGCTGCAGAAAGCAATCATGGCAAATTCAGAAGAGTTCTCATCTGTTCACAAAGTTTGGTTCAAAACTGATACTAGTAGAAAGAGGTTTAGCTGAACCTCCGAGATAAGCAGACAATCCAAAGCAGTGAAAACAGGCAACAAACTTCCAGAGCTCTTTAAATGAGTCGGGCTACTAAATACAGATGTCTAAAGGTGCAATTTCCTAACAAATTTCATCCTGTAGTCCCTTCTGAGTGAGACTGAGCAAGTTACTTTACTAGACAGTACTTCCAGGGTCAGCCTGAAAATTGAAAATCATCATCATCATCCTGTTTTTGTCCTACTTTTCTGCATGAGGTCAGGTTATCACAGTAACTGTTATCTTTCTCGATTCTGTACCAGCCTTCTTTGAGAACCATGGCTGACTGCTGCAGGTTTTCTGTTACAAAATCCATTCATTTCTTTGCCTTGGTTTTCTCTTGCCTTATTCTCGTCTGTCCCACATTTTCTTCCTCATACTGTCTTCTGCTTTCCTGCACATGCCCAAACCACCTTAATCCATTGTGACATTCTCTGCACTTGGAGCTTATCTAGCTTTTGTTTGGATGTCTTCATTCCTTTGTTAGTCCCACAGTGTACACCCTACCATGCATCTCAGGCACTTTGCCGTCACCTCCTCCAGCTTACTGGACTGCTCTGCCTTAACTGCCCAGGTTTCTGTACCATATAGCAGTACTGTTTGCACCACTGGTTTGTAAACCTTACTTTTCAGTTCTTGACATTATTCTGTAACACACTACCCCTGACATACTGTGCAATTTAGCTGTAGCTTCCCCAGTTCTAGGCTTGACCTCCTCATTCATACTTTCCTTCTCGTCAATCATCTCTACCAGACACCTGCTTCACTATTTTCCCTTATATCTCATTTCTTCAGATTTCCTCCGTTTGCTGCCATTACAGCTGTCTTGTCTGTACTCAGTTTCATCCCATCTGCCTTCAGATTTGCATTCCATTCACATATCCTTTGGTGGAGTTTTTGTTCAATGTCCACCTGTAATGCCTTATGATCTGCATACAGCAATTTTGTTCATCTGTCACCGCTGAACTTTTTACTAATGTCAGAAGTACAGCTGGTTCAACCAATGCCCTGGACTGGTACTATGAACCACTGCCCTACCCCCTCAGCTCTTCAAGAAGTTAAAAAAAGGACTTTCCTTCTACTGGCCAGTATTGCATTAAAAAAAGATTGTGATCGGCTGATTGTGCCCCAACATTTTGTGCCCAGGGCAGTTGCCTCGCTTGCCCCAGCCTAGCTTTGCTACTGGCTAATGCTGTCCAACAGTAGGTATACCTGGCTAACCAATCAATAAAACAAAAACATAACTAAAAATACATATAAAACAACTGATGTCACAAGTCCATACTGATGTTAGGTGAAGTCTAACAATTTTGATTATGCCCTGAAATACCAAACTGATAAGTAGTGGAATGATACCAATAACAGAGGCTGCTAAGAGTGAGATCATACTCGCTTTCATATACAGCCAATCTAGAGAACTACTAAAAGGAAATATGAAGGTCAATTACAGAAATGAATGCTTGTTTTAACATGGCTGAGCTTCAGGCTTATACTACTGGCACCATCAAGTGTGGTAACCAGTGCAGGCACTGGAGTGATGACATACGGTTTCACCTCAATGAACATCTATGTCAATGGGAAGCAGAGACTAGGTAGGGGCTCCCTGAATGGCACAGCAAACATTTGTTAGTCATACTCATTTTTTTTTTTTTTTAACTGTACTTGTAAACTTTGTTTTTTCATTCAGGGCAGTGTCCTGACAGACTGTTATCTTACAAATGCCATTATATATCATGTGGGCTACTGTGTGGGACTGTGTCTATGCTGTGCTTGTTGGTTGTCTAAGTACCATGGCACTGTTGAATGCTATGACAGTAATGTATGGCTTTTCAGTGGGAGACTGTGAGTTCTATGCCAGGTTTCTACAGTTTTGCACTTTCCCGGGGAGCCATCACGTGGTTCTGAGTCTGTGGGCACAATTCCATTCTCCTGCTGTCAAACAGGTATATTTGAAAGAGTAGCTTTGCACTGTTGCCTGTATCTCAGCTATACCTGTGTATGAAAGCTGTTTTCTCTTTTTGTCTTTTGGCATGAGCAGAAGAAAAGGACAAATGAGTTAGCTGTTGCTCAAGGCAGCTGAGACTCTCAGCACATTGTGGTTAGTTTAAATATTACATGCAGACTTGTGCTGTATTAACTGAAACAATTGTACATCATTTCACCTTTGTCAGCCTTCTTATTATGCCTCCTTGATGAAGGTCATGACATCATGATGATGCAACGTGGCAGATATGTCACTCATTATTGTTCCCTGCTCTGCCTGTGGTGGGTGTTATGGCTGTCAGTACCATGTTGTGGAGGGGTTCAGTAGTTTTTTGGAACAGAAAACTTACCAAGCACCTGACCTTTAACTATCTTTGACCTACATAAGCATTCATAGAGTCCACAACAACTTCATATAACTAAGACTATGGCTTGATCATTCATTAAACTTCCTCTTCCACATAGACAAAGTGAGAGCCAAAACAAACATACTTCTCTTCTGGGCCAAAAAGATCTCCCCTTTTTTATCCCAACCAGCCAGAGCAGTCATTGCCAAAGGAGTTCTCCTTTCTCAACTTGAATATGGGTCCCAATTTTTGCTTCTGCCTCCAAGAAAAATCACTGTCACACTCCAGACTATCTGTAACAGCAACTGTAGATTCATTACAAAGTCACCCCTCTGTGAGCATTACTGTATCACCCTAGAAAAAGCCAAATTGCTACCCATAAAACAAAGATCTAACTTACTTTTAGTATTCTTACTCTAGAAACTACTCCAACTCCACACATTTACTCTTGTTGCAGCTAGACATAAAGAAAAAAACATCTTCATGCAGCCTGAGACACTAGTCACAAGTCTAATTATCCCTAGAACCAAACTCCACACCACTGCATATGCTTTGTCCTCTCAAACACCTACTCTTTGGAAAATTCTCCCCATTGTCTAAAGGAAATCAACAATTACAAATTCAGAATGCAACTCAAAAAGCACTTCATCCAAGTCAAAGACCCCTGGCTTCAGTGCAATACATATAACCTAACCTATCTCCTGTGTGATTGTCTTCTCATTTCTCAATATTCACTAAAAGTGACCATCTTTAGAATCCAATATATAAATATATATATTGCACATTGCACTGTGCTCATTCCTTAGAAAGTGGAAATACATTTTTTTTTTCTATGGGATTAGCCTGAACTATTCTGTTATTCCTTACAGTTCTGTATTTTTTGTATTTCAACTGGGCAGAGCATGAAATCGATTACTCAGTGCATTACTCCAGTAACATATATATATATATATATATATATATATATATATATATATATATATATATATATATATATATTTAACATTTGTTTACCAGGAAAGTCCAACTGGGACAGAGCCCATTTTAGCACATGCCCAGGGAGAAACACTGCAGACACATCTTTGGAATGTGGTAGGAAACCGGAGTACCCGGAGAAAACCCATGCTAATGCAGGGAAGGCATGCAGACTCTGCAAAGTAGGCACCCCAGCCAGGAATCGAACTAGAATACCTCTTCCTATGAGGTGACAACACTAAATACCTCTTCCTATGAGGTGACAACACTAACCACTGCACCACTGTGCTGTCCTTGTATATGTATATATATGTATATATATATATATATATATATATATATATATATATATATATATATATGTATATACACAAACTTACACACGTTAGCTTGGTATGTAGAAAGGCTGTGTTGTTTGCTGCTGTGCAGTGAGTAGTGAGGCAATAGACAGTATCGTGGACCACTGGACAACCACTACCATTATACCTCCTAGTGCAGATTACAGATAATTTGGGGCCCATGCTATTGGATCACCAGATAAAGGTGTGGCTTGTGCCACTAGACATCCTGACCCATCTCAGCCATCTTGTGGGTCATACTGATATCCTGCTGGGCTACCAACCAGCCAGCATACTCCCAATAGTGCAAACTATCTCCAAACAAGGTGTACCTCATCTGACAGTGTTACAACCTCTCCCTTCCTTTGTGTGCTGTCCAGTCCTTCCCATTACCATTTGTCCACACTGTTTCTATGCAGACTATGTCTCCACACCTAGGGTGTGCACATCAACCTCGGTTTTTCTGAACCATTTTGTGTTTCTTCTCATTTGCATACCCTTACCCATCATCTCTTCTCTGTAAAGATATACAGAACAGCATACTAGTTCACACACAAAAGTGCCCTACCTTCAAACCATATGCTTTTCCTTTATGGGGTCCCTTCTGCATGTACCTCTTGTTTTCTGTTTCCCCTATTCCCTACTGTTTTCTCCCCCATTCTTCCCTTTACATGGGAGAAGTAAGTGTGTGGTGGCAGCATACCTAAGGTGTCTGCACTGTGCTGTACGTTATTGCTATGTAGTGTTTGCTGATAATGTAAGTCAACAAGTGCTGGACCAATGTATCAGCAGCCACCTAATCTCACAAGGTGTATGCCCTCCTCATTGCAATACAACCTACTTCTTGCTCTGCTTCCATGTGGTGTAGGTGCAGCTTTTTATCATTGCACTGCTTTCCACAGTAGAGCAGAGGTTGCTACACAGATGGACAGTTTGGTCTTTTTGGATATTAAAATGTACTTTATATACTACAGCATATCAGTGCAATGTACTATAGGTTTGCTCCATCATGCAACCCATGGCTACAAGTCCTGGCTGATGTATTCAAGAAATGATGGACAAAAAAGTGTACCAGAGACTAATTATATCACCCCCTTTATCTGGGATTAGCATTAGATGCATGTAAAAAAAAAATAGTTATGCATTTGTGTCTGTGTATATGATTATAGGTTAATCTATTGAAACACTAACTATAAATTAAACTGTCAAAACACACTCATCTAACATGCAAACAATAGCATACTACCATTCACACACCCCCAGTCAGCACATTAAAAAGAAAACTCACATACAAACAATCTCACGCGCACACAAACAAAATTCCAAAATAAAATTTTACTTGTGGGTGGGGAGCAAACCGTACTGCATCCTTCCATGCCTCCCTTCAACTTATATATTCTGAGTCAAAGATTATACAACAACGTTGGAGGGACATTTTCCTCTCCCCACTGTACCACAAACTCACTTAAAATCTGGCACCTATTACTCACTGAAATAGTAACAATAAAAATAACCTGTCTCAGCACCTTTTGGCAAACACATTGTTCAACACACACTTTTGATCATAATTCCACTAGATGAACTGGGACAAAGCTGAACACTTTCATATACAGCTGTATATATTTACATAGTAATTTCATTTTGTTAATTGGGTAAGTAGGCCGGCTGACAAACCATTGGAATTTAGTTTAACATTATGTCGAACATGTACCTTGATAAACTTAACAAACCCAATATACATATATACATGTAGATATCTATATTTCTATATACATCTATATATATATATATATATATATATATATATATATATATATATATATATATGTATATACATATATATATATATATATATATACACACACACACACACACATCTATTTTGACAACACTTTGTTCTACAAAGCAGATGACTGACAGATGTCCTTCGCCTCCTGTTCTACCTTAGCTCAGACACACTCCAAACACACACATGCACCCATGCATATACTAAATCAATCTCCTAACCCTGATACTAGCCATAAATACTCACTCACTTTAACCCCATCAAACACACACCTAGTATATATCCCACGTACCCTTTTTTCCAAACAAATATTTGCCGAATCATCCTCTCGATAAACCAGACATTTGCACGAACAACCCTGAACTTGTGTGTGTGTGTGTGTGTATATATATATATATATATATATATATATATATATATATATATATATATATAAACATATATAAATATGTATATATATTTGGTGTGATGTGTTTATTGAAGGGGACAAATGATGTGTTTATTGAATGGGACAAATGAGGTTTGGTAACAATTTGTTACAAGTTTGGTATGTGTAAGGAGGGGCTTAATGGGTTTTATATGCAAGTGTAAGTTAGTAAGGAATCGCATTTTGGCGTACACTTACCTAATTTCCTCCCAATCATCCTGCATTCCCATTTAATCCTTTCTATCCCCCCAACTAGCTTTCTTCCTCTAACCTCTTAATTCTTATTACTATTTCTACCTAACCCCACCTGAAGATGTCCCTGGACAAACTGGTTTGTTAACAAACATCATTTTATCCAATGTCCTCATGTATTCGGACTCTGAGCAAACAATGTAGCTCCCCTTTCCTCAGTAGCTCAGTCACTAAGACATTAAATATTAGATGCTTTCTCTACTCAGTCAGTTACAAATAGTTAAGAGTAGCCCACCCCATCTTCCCTTTTAGTGGTCATACTTCTCACACTCGTGTGAAATGCATAATCTGCCTCCCACCTCCTCCTTTGTTGCCATGACTACGACACTCTGAAAATGGTAAATATTCACTTGCTTCTTCCTTATCCCCTCTCAACCTCTTATCACAAGAAGTTTGGGCGAATCCTGACATAATGGGGACAAAGGCCCAAAAAATAGGGACACATTTTAAATATTGCTGTTATAAACTTTGTTGCTAAAATAACAGGATTTGTGCTAGCATGCATTTTCTGAAGGATATGAAGTCAAATTCAAATACTTGTCATTATTTAGTAAGTTTAATCCTTAGATTGTCCCAGTAATTTGTCAAAAAAACCCACAATTGTTATGAAGAACAGACTAAAAATACAAGGCAAAATCTGGACATTCTGTGAAAATCTGTACAGTTGAGATGCATGTCCTCCCCTCATGCAGTCCCATCCACTGGCATGGTACTATGCCATCTTATTCATTTACTGAAAGTGTAACATTTTGCAACCAAAAAAAAAGGTCATGAAAAGGTACCCTTAACAAAATGTAAAACTGTTGCCAGCCTAACTTGGGGCTGTTAAAGGAAATCTGTGTCAGGCCTTGTTATTCATAGAGTGTTGTACAATCTCCACAGAAGACAGGACAGAGTGGCGTATAGCTATCATGCCACACTTTCTATATCATGAGAATCTCGCTTCTTAACCCTGTTGTGTTTATGCAGCAGTCATCAAGCCATTAAATGCATTAATGCTGGCTGCAAAGGCCCGATACAAACACTGCAAACCAGGATTTTATAAAATGTATCTGACCTCTGCTACCCATAATGGTCTGTCCAACAATTGTGTAATTTACCATCAGGGATGCAATATCAAAATGCTCTAATGATGAATTCTGCATTGTGAAAAGGCTGTGATGAAGACCAGTTTGGTTTTATGATCCTTCTAAAAGCCAAACAGCCATTTTTCTGCAACATAAGAAGTAAGATCATTGAATAATGCATAGCATTTTCACAAGGCCATAGATTTTAATCATATTTTAAAAATACCATATTTTTCATATTTGGTAAGGTCAGCCACAAAAAGGTTTAGCTACGCAGATGAAAGGGAACTGAATGTTAAGCAAAAATATTAAGTAAAAAGTTATATTTTGCCTGCAGAAACTCATTATATTTGTTATTAAAACAGCTTTTAGTAAGCAATATTACAGTGAAAGCAATGGTTGTCTAATAGTTCTGGATAAACAGTCTCATAAATGAGAAAATGTGCAACTTTTTTGTAATTTAAAGCCATCTTATCTTCTTGCTGCAAGTTTGCTGATGCAACGTATAATATATGAGCCATTAAGAAGTCAATGGTTGTGAAAATCTGGTGAACTGCTGGACATTAATCATAAAGGACAGCCTTTCCTTGACAAGTACATTCTGAACTGAAGGGACTGCATATTAGATGTTAGGCAGGGAAAAAGGAATGCTTGACTTTAGTTTGGATGATATAAATACAAAGATAGTGCACTTCAACATTTTTACAGTACTACTCAAAATAAAAGATAGGTTATAATACATTTATTTTTTATTTACTCTTTGTTGATTAGGTCAGTCTCACTTGGCCAGTGTTCGCTTTTTAGAGACCACCTGAGGTGGTATTCATACTAACAAGTAGAAATGTTGCCATAGTACCAGGGAGGGTCCCCCAAAAATTTTACTGATAAGTGCTATTGGATCTTTTACATCCACCTGAGTTACCACTAACTCAGGCAGAGGAGACATTGGGTTAATATCACATCTGAAGGGCTTTAATGTTTTATTATGACACTCTGGACTGGATTTGGAAGCTGAGCAATAGTTTAGGTGAAGATTAAGGCTGAAAATCCAATGAAGAACTGCATCACAGACAGTGATTCACAAGGAGAGGTTCGAATGGAACACCCTTGAATAATGGAGTACTTGTCTTGGCAGGGTATGCCAAGATGCATGGTGACATAACAGATACTCCCTTTAATGTGCCGGATATTCCACGGATTTCAGACAGGGCTGCCATGAGGTATTTGGCTTGGAGTAATGTTAGGCTCCTTACAAAGATTGCCATCTATGATGGAAGCTAGGACTACAAAATTCATTTAACAGACTTGCAGAGAATTAACATATCCAGGAGAGTGCACCATACTCCCATGCATTTAGTGATGTGCAGTGCACCATATTCCTAGGCATGTAGTGCTGTACATTGCACAATATTCTCAGGCATGCAGTGCTGCTCAGTGCCCCATATTCCCAAGCATGCAGTGGAGTGCAGTGCCCCATATTCCTAGGTATGTAGTGCTGTGCACTGCACCATATTCCCATGCATGCAGTGCTGTGCAGTGCCCCATATTCCTAGTTATGTAGTGCTGTGCAGTGCATAATATTCCCAGGCATGTGATGCTATGCACTGCACCATATTCTTAGACATGCAGTGCTGTTGCACCTCTGCTCCATGTCATGTTACATCCTACTGACTCGCATGCATGTGACAACAAGCTCCTAATTCCAAAACATTTTCTATCACTGTAAGTGACCAATTGTACTTGCACTGAAAGCAAATCTTTTGGAATCTGCCCACGATGTCAGCCTGTTTATAGATAGTGTAAGTGACTTACTTCTGTGTAGGGCCTGAGAGCAGGTCTTTTGGAATCTGACTCAGTGCTTAAATATTCTTAGGATCACTGTCAGTCTCTTTACCTTACACGTAATTGCAAATTATTCTTAAAGCTGCATACAGGGTGTTTTGTGATTATCATCCTATGGTTTATAAGTGAATTTTGAGGGCTTTTAGTAAGTACAGAGTGTACTTTTTTACACTTCCTCTGTTTCACCAACACTAATGTCATTGAAGTTTCCACCAGCTGTAACAAACTAGGCAAAGTTTCAGCTTGATGTCAGTGATGCCAATGACAAGAAAGGCCCAAGCATCCCCTTACTCACACATACTATAACTCCATAGTCTCACAACTCTGGAGAAAAAAAAAGAAAGACACACTTACTATGAATTACTAATAGTGCACTAATAGGAACATCGGAGACATTGATTACTTATTAAAAAGTGATCGGTTTGTTCCAAATTAGGAAATAAAACTGAATGAACTGAAGCGTGTCCACTTTACGTTAAACCAGCTGTTTGAAGATCTAACCATACTGTACTTTCATTAAGTTAACCAGTAGTTTTAGGAAATACAGCTAGTTAATTATGGAGCAGTAAGAGCTAAATGACATGCTTAATCTGTTTCACAAAACATGAGCTTTGTTTCTCTCTCTACGGTTTATTTGATTTCCTTTTTAATACATTGATAAGGAATTTTCCAGTCCAGAAGGAAAAATGTTTCTACATACTCTATGCTCATTTTCTACAAATGTCTATAAAGGAAATGTTACCAGAGTTCTAAAGAACAGAAATAAAATGAAAGAAATATATATATATTAGTTTGCCACAACTGACGAAAGTAAGTAAATAAAGAATGTGATCCTCCATATCCCTTCCCTGATGTCGTTCTTTTCCTTTCAGTAGGTAATGATGGTAACTTCACAAAACATTTGTCATATTTCATCATCATCATATCCCTTTCTCCCATTTTCTACATGAGGTCAGGGCACTGAGTCAACTGTCGCCATATCTCTGTATTCAATGCCTCTCCCCTGACTTCTTTGATACTCATGTACAACTGCTGCAGATCTCCTCTCACACAATCCATCTACCTCTTTGCTGCATGCTCTGGTTTCCTCTTGCCTTCTTCCTGTCTGTGCCAAATCTTCACCAGATTCACTTCTGCTTTTCTGCACATAAGGCCTAACCACTGTAATCTGTTCTCTTTGACCATTTCTGCAATTGAAACTACATGTCATATTTCAGTTTTGTGTTGAAAACCTAGTCTGACTAACAAAAGACATATCACATAGTCCCATATAAATGATTAAAACAGTCTTTCAAACTATTGGTTACAGATGTGCAATACATCAAAACAGCTGGGATACACAGCAGCATGCAGAGGTTAAAAAACAAATGTACCCTCCCAAGAACAAAAGGCAGTTACCAGCTGAGTGATTTGATGTTCTTTCCTGAAACTGGTCTGCTTTTTTATAGGACAATAATTTTTGGCAGCAGATGAAGACTTTCTGGTCTACATAATCTGTTCATTTGCATCTACTGATCTTTTGAATAAAGTACAGAACATATTTTACATACATTATATTACTTCCATACAGCATAACAGTTACCTTATGACATGCATTCGGCCACTGTCATTGTTTGCTCACTGCCCTCTTTTGCAAATGACTGTTCCACTTATCCACTACTCACCCTTTCAGTGAAATAATACATTATAGTTGCTTCCCTGAACCTTCCATCACAAATCTTCAAGTCACGTCTTCTTCTCTAATGTTACTTTTGGTTTCATGGCGTAATGTTTCCATTATATCCTTTAGTCTGCTTCCTTTCATCATGATTGTACATATTATCCTCTGGCAGTCTTTCTTCAGATGGCTTCTGATCGTAACCAGGAATTATTTCCATGCACTGTAGTGTCTCTGGTATATGTCTAAACAGAAATAAAATCTCCAGAACTGCACAAATACTCACTATGGATTCTCATAGACTGCCTGTAGGTAAGGATTATCTGTTCAAAATCATGAGTTGCACCCAACCCCTACAGCAAGTGAACAGCATTTACTAGGCAAGCAGGTAATGGCTGTACATTACTAGGTCTTTCTTCTATATCACACATACATGTCATATGCTCAGATGGGGAGAATGTAGATTCACAAATTAGCCTATAACATGCACTCACATTAATGCAAAGAAGACATACAGACTCTGCATAAGCACAAAAGGCATTACAGCTGAGAATCAAACTGGAGAACCTCTTGCTATGAAAGTAAAGTCCCCAAGTTGTGGAAGCAGCATGATCCAAGATAAAGCAACCTGGGGGGAGATGAAAGGCACCAGCCAGGATGAACAGAACAAATATTAAAGGAAGTAGCTTGAGAGCAGGTTGAGGTTTAGAAAGGAAGGTAAACCTTACCTTCTATCTGGCAGTTTCAGAGTTTTCATATTAAATCCTTTCAAATCTTTGAAATAAGTTATTTTGAATAAGTATTCATTTAAAGAAGATGTATCTGGTTTAGCTCTTGTCTGATTTGCCAAAGACAAAAGTGCTAATCCAAATAAAGCTTATTTAAATGAATACTGACTCAGAGTAACTTATTTCAAAGAGTTGAAGGGATTTAATCCAAAAACTGTAGAACTGACAGATAGAAGCTGAGGTTCCCTCTTCTTCCTGAACCACAACCTGCTCTCAAACTACTCCCATTAACACTTCTCTTGCAATGAAGGGACCCAAACTATCCACTGCAGCACTGTGCTAATAGACAGGGATAAAAACTCTCTGTGGCTAACTCTCCTCTCTTTTCTTTGTTGGTCTGTCATACAGACTATAGTCTGAAATAGGATATCAATGTGTGGTGAACAGGGAATGTTGAAGACACAGTTTATAACCAAATTAGTTGCAATAATAATGGTGATCAAGTTTTTTTTTAAAAACAAATTTATTGATTTCAGATATAAGCAGTTACATATGATGCTTACAGATATTCAAACTTTAAGATAAAAGGAAATTATTTAACAAATACAACATAACAAAAGTATTTACAAAGACACCCACTTTTAAACACTGTGGAAACTTTAGTATACATTAATGATTTCATGTAAAAACAAACTCTTTTTCAAATAAATCCTACAAGTTATTCCACATATTGTGTCTTTCAACTTTTCCAAGTTAGGGGTCGCCACAGTGGAACTCCAGTCCTCTAATGATTGGCAGTAGATTTTTTTACGTGCCGAGTTGCCGGCCCTGACACACAACCTTCAACGAAGGTACACCCATTCACACATGTCACTATACAGAAGCCGCTCTAGCTGAGAATCGAACAGGACAACGTCTTACTGTGAGGTGACAACGCTTCCACAGTCATATATTATATGAAAAAGTTTTCTTGATGAATCTTGTTTTAATGGTCAAATTATTCCAAGTGACAAACACCAGTAATAATGTTTTTAAATTCTAAGAAAGAAGGATAAGTATCAGATTTCCAATTTCTTGCTATAACTTTTCCAGCCACAACTAGTATCAACCAAACTGCAGAGGATATTTAATTTTTTTAACACACAAATGTATTGGTGTCTTAAATAGAACCAAAGATTTAGAAAGTGTAAAATTATCTTAAAATAAAGTTTGGAGGAGTTTACTGATACTGTGCCAATAATTTTAGAGCTACACAATTAAAAATATGCGAGACCAATCTGCTTTCTCTTCTA
Organism: Protopterus annectens; assembly: GCF_019279795.1. Lineage (NCBI taxonomy): Eukaryota > Metazoa > Chordata > Ceratodontiformes > Protopteridae > Protopterus > Protopterus annectens. The sequence continues at coordinate 431,280,606 of NC_056747.1, read as the reverse complement.
TTTTGCATCTCTAACAAAAATCATCTTTTTTATTGATTTTACTCATTATATGGGGCATTAAAAATAACCTGTACATACATTTCCATGCAAATAACCTCAATTTAAGTGAAGAAATTATCAATTTAGCTGATTCTAGCAGTTCCAAAAACTTTCCTGATAGCTATTTGTTCTCTCTTCTAATTATATTGTATTTTCGTGAAAGTTTCTCTTTGATGGAAAATTTATGTTGAGTGGACATAATCAAGCAATTTAGACATATCTTTGTAGTTATGGGTGACATCAGATTAAGTTTATTTAAAAGAAACTGCCTACATGTTTTTTAATTCAAATTTGTATATCAAATTATCTGTAGATTTCAAATCATTTAACATCATCTAAAACCAATATATTAGATTCTTATCCTTGAATAATAACATTTTTGTAAGATCAGAGGAGGATATTGTTCTCTGTGTGAATGCAATAGTGGAAAGAAGGAAAAAAAAAACATCCTTGTATGCTGGAAATTGTTTAAAAGAAGTAGCATACGGCTAGATTTATACATGTGTGTGTTATATGTAGTGAGAAATAATAACCATATAAATGGGTTATTTACTATTGATAATTTATGAGCATTAGGTATAGACTATAAATCAAAAGACAATACCTCCAAAATTGTTTTCCATTTAGCAGTATAATCTGTATCTATTAATAAAGACACATATTTCATTACTGAAGAAATGATGTATAATTCCAAGTCTGGTAAACCTATCCTCCCATTAGACCAATGTTTCATATAGATCACAGGATTGGATAATTTGAATTAATTAGTACTATTTAAAGGCTGTTAGTTTGAGAAATGGTGTTCTGAAGAAGTCTATGGAGGATAGATGAAAGTGCTTAACCTGATGTACCAATAAATGACAGTTTTGGTATTTTCTGTCTCTTTCCTTGGAACTGGACACTCATTTTTCACCAGTTATATTGCATTTATTGACTGGCAACTGTTGGGTTTGACTGGTGTAGTACTTTTTTGGCAATGTTTCATGTAAGTTAATGCCACTGTAGGTTTGTTTGGGAACCATAAGAATTTTATGATCAGTGAATTTAAATTATTTATTATTGATTTAGGAGGTGGCCAGCCACTGTTGTGCAGGCGTTAGCATTGTCACCTCACAGCAAGAGGTTCTCTGGTTCGATCCTTGGCTGCGGTGGTTTCTGTGGGGAATCTGCATGTCCTCCCTGTAGTCACGTGGGTTTCCTCCGGGTGCTCCAGTTTCCTCCCACATCCCAAAGACATGTAGGTGGATTGGGCACTCTAAATTGGCCCTAGGCATGAATGTGTGCATGTGTGCGCCTTCTGTGGAAGGTTGGGTGCCAGGCTGGCAATTTGACACCGTAAAACTCCACTGCCAATCATGAGTGGACAGATGATCCGCTGTGGCGACCCCTAACCGGTAAAAGCCAAAAGAAGAAGGTGGTTATTGATTTAGGAGGTGGTAAAGATATTGACTGCATAATATATAATATTTGTGGATGTATTATCATTTTGATGATTGAGAACCTCTCTCTTCCATTGTAAAAAAAGTTTATTCCATTTATTTATATGATTTTTAATAGTGTCTAAACTTTGATTGAAATTAAGGTGACTTGTATCTTTTATGTTTTTTGTTAGTATTATTCCCAAGTATGTTATTTGATCTGATTGTGCTAAATATTTGATACATTTCTTATCCAATTTATAATTATTAAGGTAAATAGGGAGTATGTTTGTTTTATTGTTATTGAAAATGAAGCCCAATTTCCTTTGAAAACTGTTCATAATTCTAAATATAGCAGAAATGGAAGCATCATTTCCCTCTACGGTAAAGAGGATGTCATCTATGAATAGTTGTATTTATACTGGAACTTAAGTTAAAACCCTCAACATCTTGGTTCCATTCTTATTCTATTAGCCCATGGTTCCATTATTTAAGTGAAGAGTAAAGGGGATAGAGGACAGCCTTGTTTGGTCCCTTAGGAAAATTTGTATATTTTATGAGATATTAGTGCATATTTTATATAAGCTTGACTTCCTTTGTAGAGCCGAGAGATTAAGTCTATAAAATTATTAGAGAAGTTTAATTCTTCCATTAATAGGAATAGATAATCCCAATTAACTGAATCAAAGCTGCAGTTTATATCCAGAGTTCTTAGTGTTTTTTTAATTTTTAGCAGAATCAATTTTTTTTTTAAATGTTTAGAATCAATTAGTGTTATAATTATTTTTATGTTATCGTATGCATTTCTGTTGACAATAAAGCCTGTATGATGATCATCTACCAAGGATGGGAGAAATTTCTTTAATCTATCTGCATGGGCATAAACATTTTGCAATCAACATTTAAAAGAGAAATTGGTCTATATGAAGAACATTTAGAAGGATCCTTATTAGGTTTTAATATTGGAGATATGAAGATACATTTCGAAGAAGGTGGACTAATGATGTCATTTTGAGAGATAAAAAAAAACTTTGTGCATTCCATCATTACTAGGGGCATTATTTAGTTTTAGTTTACTGATTTGATTTTGAAGATCAGTAAATGAAATAGGTTTATCTAAAGATTCAACTTGTTTTCTGGAGAGTTTGTTTTTTCTCTGTCTTTTCATAAATACTTTTATTTCTTCTCTTGAATCTATAATGTTTGGATTTTGGTTAATTTTATGAAAATTCCAAAATTCCTTTAGAATATCCTGCAAGTCAGAAACTATTCTCTTTTTTTTTAAGAGAGAAAATCTCATTAATATGATTACGTTTATTGAGTCTTTTAGTTTTATTAGCCAGCTTATTTATGGATTTAGGTTAGTTAAAAAGTTTATAAATTTGAACTTCTGTAAACTAATCATAGTTTTATAGTTGAATATCTCTAAATATTTATTATTTAATAATTTCATCCTCTGCCCCTTTTTCAGCTTGTCAAGTTTAAATTGTACTGCTTGCAAATCTCTGTCCCAATGTTTCATTTTATTATACCAACTAATAACTTTTCAATATAAATAAGCTTTGAATGCATCACATACATATATTTCAGAAGTGGCTACAATAGTATTTACAGCAATACAATTTCAAACTTCAGAAATGAGAAATTCTTTGAAATATTTTAGTTTTGTAATGTACGCTAGGATTTTTTTAATCTGAACATTAAGTGTTGAACTAATTAACTCAAAAGCTATGGAATTATGGTCTGATAATGGGCAAGACATTACATCAGTTTTAGATAAATTATCAATTTATTAATAATAAAAACTATCTATTCTAGAAGTACCATGTCTATGAGAATAAAAAGTGAAAAAAGTGATTTTGAGTCACTTGAAAATGAACATCTTTGAGGTTATACGAGTCAATGAAATCATTCAGATGTTTACCTTTAGATGGGATCCTCTTTTTAACAGGCGTACTGGTATCATTGTCATTTAAAATACAATTGAAGTCTCCTGGTATAATAATATTGCCTTGAGATAGATGCACAATTTGGTTTAAGTGTTATTTGACTGCATTAACTGCAGTTACTGGAATCCAATATATATTGCCAACTTACCCAATGTGAAAATAAATCTGTTGACTTTGTGTAGAAGCTTTCAATATTGAGTAGTTGATTATGTTGTTTATGCTGTTCCACTGTGATATCAGTTCTCTTCTTGCCTTCAGGTAACTGTTTCTAACTTTCCCATCTCTTTCTGTCTCTATTTTTCCACCTAGCTCTCTCCAGTATTTCTACTCCAGTTATTCACCCTGTGCATGGCTTGGTAAACCGATCTTCTGCTGTGAGCAAGTCTTTACACTAACTTTAAAAGACTTCAAACTACAAGGGTTAGGAGACAAAGTAGGCATATATCTCCCATTAATTTTAAGTGATTTTCAACAACAAAGCTACTGTTATGTGAACTTATGTATATTCCACTCTATAGTGATAGTGAGATTTAACCCTAGGTGAGCACACTACCACGGGCACCCGACTACCTCTGTCTGGCCTCTTTATTCCTTCACTTCAACCCCTATACCCAAAGTTTTACTGCTTCTACAAAACCCTCTTCTTAAAGTATTGGCCAGCCTATCCTTTTTTATAATGCTGTAAGTTAGCATCAGGTAGAATTATACTGACCTGATGTTGATCTGGGATTACTGATTGTTTCTATAGTTGTTCTCATCCTTAGGTGTAGCCCTGATCTGTTCACCCTTGATGCGCTTGAGCTCACTTTGCTATGCTACCCACTCCCATTTCCACCCACCCCACATATCATTTCCTTTATAGCTAGACATCACTTCATCCCACCCCCTTCAACCCCACCCCTTTCTGTAATCTAGAACTTTACTCTGACTCACCCTAACATATTCCCAAATACCAAACCTGCTGCAGATCCAAGTCACTCTCCTTCCCTCCTTTAGTCCTTATCTTACCCTAACAAGGTAATTAATTCATAAAAAAAAATCCTTCTTTCCCATCAAACTGTATCTAGTACTTCCCACACTAGCCTATTAACATAATTCATTAACTATCTTACATTCAACGTACCCTTTATACCATGGCAATAACAACTCTCTCTATCCTGCTTCTACCTCCACTACTTTTCTTTCTCTCTCTCTTACTTCTTACACCTCTCAACTACCTCCAATCCATAATAGTCCTACAAATCCCTTTACTAATAACTATATCTATCCTCAGTACTCTATTACTAGCTCATCTATCCTTCCTATGAACACTGCTTTCCCAAAAATCAAAATCCCTCCCATTCACCATTCTGCTTTCAAAGCCAAGACTACATTTTTTGTTCTACAATAGACTTACAATTAAACTCTACCACTTTCGAGCAACCCTGCTTCTATCAGGAGATATGCATCCTAATCCTGGACCTACCCCCTACCCCTTCCTTCTCTGCAAAAATCACATACTCCAAACAAGAAAATCTCCTTCTACTCTATTAACATGCGCAATATTTTTCAACAAAGTCACTGAAATCCATGCCTGGATAGCCTACTACACCCCTGATGTTATCTCCCTTACAGAGACCGGGCTAAAACCTCAAATCCCAGATAAAGACATCCTTCCCCCAGGCTATAATATAATTTGTTTAGATTGCTCAAACAAAAATGGAGGTGGTGTAGACTTATTCTATGCCAGCCACCTCACCCTTACAAATCCAACTAAACCAATGCTATCATTCTCATCTGCAGAACTACTTGCAGCGACTCTCAAAATTAACAGCCATACCACTATCACAGTTTCAGCCATTTACATTCCTCCAGGGAACAACACTCCCTTGCTTGAAAACATACGTTCTTTCTTTTCACAAAATATTCCTAATGAAACCATTCTCCTAGGAGATGTCAATGTTAACTGGTTAACACTCTCCAGTCCAAACTCTAAAATCAATATTAACTTATTTGGATTTTCTCAGCTTATCACCCATCCAACTCATTCAAATAATACTTACACCATAAGTAGTCTTATTGACTGCATACTTGTTTCTCAATCTTCAAAATACCATAACCTCCAAACACTACCTAACACCCTAAGTGATCACTCACCAGTAAAAGTGCTTAGGTTCTCTCCCCACCTATCTAAACCACCCAGATCTATTACCTGTCACAAACTAACTTCAACACAGAAACTTTCAATGGCCTCCTCTATAAAGTTAATTGGAATTTTCTTAATATACTTCCTCTTGATGAAGCAGTACTACAGTTCAACTCAACCTTCCTCAGTATATTAGACTCTCTTGCTCCCACCTGAACCATACACATTAAATTGAACATATCACTCTTGGCTAACAAAACCTACTCTCACTATTATGAAACGTAGAGATAAATTATTGAAAAAATGGTCACAAACCAAACTCCCTGCCAACTTGCAAAAATATAAAGAACTCAGAAACCTGACAAAAAACACAAACAAAGATAAAAAGGACATCTACTTCAACCCACAAACTGCCCTAACATCAAACTCAAAGAAATTCTGGAACTCCATTAAGCAAATACTACATCCTGGTAATCCTTGCCCCCCAAATCCTTGCCCTGCTAAAACACCAAAAGAAATTGCCACGATGTTTGCCTAATTTATTGACTCTATATCTAAGCTTCTTAACCCTAACTTATATTCAACTTCTACCTCCCACATCACTACACCTGTCTCTACTACAAACCCCTCAAACACCTTCTCCCTCAAACCAGTACCTACTAGCTATATCAAAACTTCACTCTCAAACTTAAAACCTTGCTCTGCATCTACAGACAGCATTCCTCCTACCTTTTTTCAACTAGCAGCTGAGTCTATTGCTCTTCCAGTATCTATCTTAATTAATAGCTCAATTTTAGAAGCAAAAGTCCCAACCATATGGAAATAATTCCACCCTATTCATATAGATAAAGGTGGTAACTCCTCTGATATCAATAAATTTTGGCCTATTGCTATTATCTCTCCTCTGTCCAAGGTTCTTGAGATGTGCATACATAAACAGATTATGCAATACTTACTCAAAAAATCTTCTAACACCCACTCAACTTGGCATCAGACCCATACATAGTACGACCTCAGCTCTTCTAGCCTTTCTTAACACAGTCTCTCTAGCCAGGGATGACCATAAACTCATTTCTTGCCTATTTCTGGACCTGTCAAAAGCTTTTGACAGTTTCTCACCCTCTTCTGTTAAACAAACTGCACAATCTTAACTTCTCCTCCAATACTCTCACTTGGTTCTCCAGCCACCTCTCTGAAAGATCCCAATCAGTGAAATGGCAGTCTGCACTGTCCCCTCCTCTCCCAGTCAAAATGGGGGTTCCCCAAGGTGCAATCCTAGGGCCTTTACCTTTTAAAATTTTCACTAATCAACTGTATACTTCCTGTCCTCAGTCATCACTTGTCCAATATGTTGATGACTCTACTGTTACAATTGCTAACTCTCCCTCTGAGCTATACTCTGCTACCCAAGCATCTTTTAATTCAGTCAAAACATGGCTCTCTGACAAACAGCTCCTCCTCAACCCCCCCAAAAGACTAAGCTGTTACTCTTCCTCCCAGAAAACCTTAACAATATCAAAACCTCCTTCAACATACTACCCCTTAATAAGACTCCTATTCAAGTAGAACCTAGCACCAAACTACTAGGAATAATCATAGATGATCAACTAAAATTTGACATACATGTCAATAACTATCAAAACGACTCATCAGAAACTAGGACTGCTCTACAGAACAACAAATTCCTATCCTCCAAAGCTAGGGTTACTCGCCCATTCTTACCTTCTACCCAGTCTAATGTATGGGTCTCACATTCTTACAAATCTCAACTCATCCCTCCTGACTAAACTCAAAACTACCTATATATATATATATATATATATATATATATATATATATATATATACAAACATTGCTTTTTAACAGAATATACTTAAATTATGTTATTTCTTTATAAATATTCCATCTTTCTTGATATTTCAAAGGATGCATACTCTAGTATTTAATTATCATCCTGTTGACTCACTAGCTCCAATATTCACCTCAAAGCGCATACATGGCTGCGTTAATACTTATAACTGTATGTTAAAATGCATTTTCCCAAAAGAGATGCATTCATTTTACTTTTTTCTTTTATTATTAAATAGTTTCTTCTTTTATTATTAAATAGTTAGCACCAACAGCTTTACTATATTATATTGGAGTAGTACTTACTTTTCTGTGTATTTAAGATTGTTATTGTACAGTTACTGCAAAGTGCAGATTAAATTGTCAAATGAACTACGATTTAATGTACTAATTTGTATAACTGATCAAAGGTCTCCTTATGTTTAGTAAGACAAGTATTAAGAACAGATATCATGCACAAAGTGATAATCATAGATTAGGCAGTTCCTATCACTGCATAACTGTCGATGCAGTGTTCCAATAGAAAGCTGTTTCCCCATTAACAAAGCCATATGTAGACCAAGACTGTTTTAGTCTAGCACACTGTCAATATCAAAAACACCAACTGAGCAAGCAAACCAGAGCCAGTATAAACAACAAAACCACCCAGCTATCATTTCGCATCACATCAAGATGCAGTTATATTTACTAATAAATAAGCAGATGTTATACTTGTTGATGTAATATGGAGCTCCGGTTTAACATGTTCTTGTTAAATGCAACCTTATTAACATCTGCCATGCTTATTTAATTATGTTATTTAACTTTAAAGCTTTTAAAGATATTTCCTCTTATGTATTCATTGACAAAATGCTATACATACTTGCGTACCAGTTTTACTTTGTGTTATATGTCCATTTCCTGAAGAGATTATCGGTGCCACATTCTCTTTGGTCACAGGGTCGTGTAGTCATAGTTCAAAGTTCATCACATTAATGATCACACAAAGCCAGTGCCCAAGAAGTCTGCTGAGCATCAAAACAGCTTGAGACCCATTATCTTGAGCCCAAAATGCAATGAATAGCAAACCTGAGGATTCTAGTGGGAAGAATGAGTGAGTGCTTTTCATTTTTTAGTCATTAAATAGGTCTAGAGCGAACAATGGCAGTTTAAGAGATGATGACATTTTGCTAATGTTTGCAGCTTGTTAGATCATTTATTACAACTAAGATAAAAATAGTCACAAAAGGGAAAAGCAAACAGCAAGCCACACAAATGCAACAGATATACAAGTCAATACTCACTTTAAATAGAATTCTTTCTCCTTTTCCCTTTTGAATTGAATACTCACTGTGTATAGTAAAACATCAAGTCATTAAGCTCTTCTGCATATCAAGTTGAAGTGATAATGCGGGGGCCCCTATTAATTATCGAACATTTTAAAGTTTGAATGTCATATGGTCGACACCATATAATCGAACATTAAAAAGTTTAAAGGTGAAAAGCAATGGCTCTGTACGGTGCAGAATGGGGAAATTTCCCTTTTCTGCACTGAAGTGCAATCTCTGATTCGGTATTTTTAAGAAGGTGGAGTGTGGGGGTGCAGGGGGGCACAGCCCCCCTGTTCAGAGCATTGAGGTAAGCTTTTTTTAAATTTTTTTATTATATTTTCAATGTTTCAGACTTTGCTCATATGTTGTCGAACATATGAGGTTCGAAGCTTTGAAACTTTGAATATATAATATAGTCCGATAATGCGGCACTTCCTGATATTAATACATACAACTATTTAGATTTCTTTGTATAGTGATAAGGTTAAAGCAAGCTGAATTAAAAGGAAAGCTATTTGTTTTTTAGCTTCTTTTTCACCCAGTGTTTTTCATAAGATGCTATCTTCCATTCATTTAACTGAGGTGTTAGCACATTCCATTTCTTTAATTTTATCCAGCAATTTAATTGACCTTATGAATGTCAAAGCAACATCCAAGTCTTCACAGATTTTAGGACCATCTTGCAGAAAACAATTTAGTCTAGCTGGAAATAGGAGATGTGTTTTAGGTTGAGGTAAGAAAAAGTTTTCTTTTAGCAATAACCATTAGAGAATAGTCATTGTTAAAATGTATAGTAGTGTCATTTATTTTAATTGGTGCCTTAGACCAAGCTGTTTTAAGAACCATTTCTTTATCTTGTGATGAAAGGAATCTCACTATCATAGATTTAGCCGAGATGTTTTTATTAGTTTTAGATGACGCTAATGACCTATGTCATTTCAATGCCATAGGATAGAGCTTCAGGGAGATCAAGCACTTCTGGTAGCCAAGTTGTTAAAAAGCTTACTAGGTTGTTGCCTTCAATGTTGTCTGCTAGACCGAAGATTTGAATATTTATTTCTGTGTGACCTATTTTCTATGTCATCAACTTTTGTTTGAAGTAAAGTATTCTGCTTCAGTTGTTGTTGTCTTTCAGCTTTTCCCAGTTAGGGGTCGCCACAGCGGAACTCCAGTCCACTAATGATTGGCAGTAGATTTTCACGGTGCAGAGTTGCCAGCTCAATGCCCAGCCTTCAATGAAGGCACGCCCATTCACGCATGTCTTTCGGAACACCACTCGACCCACGGGGATGACATGCAGACGTCACACAAAAGGCACTCCCCGCACACTAGCTGATAATTAAACAGGAGAACCTCTTGTTGTGAGGCAACAATGCTACCGCAAGTATTCTGCTTCAGTAGTACGTCTGTATTATTTTCTCCTTCCTGTAATCTGACATCCATATCACTTAGAGATTGCTTAATTTCTGTTATTCGTGTTTTCTGCTGCTGAAGATCTTCATGAATAATCTCCATCTGTTTAAAATTTCTCCTTAAAACTGTCCAATTTTGAGTCCATTTTGTCTATTTTTATCGATACCTCTTGAATATTTGTAAGGATTGTAGTTCTTTTTTAAGAGTTGTTTCTTGATGATTAGCCTTGGACAAGGCCATTTTCCACATCAGTGATGAGAGAAATATTCTGATATATTTTTGACAGGAAAAAAAACAAAGTTCAGAGAAATTTTTAAGTACAATCCTAGAAGATACTAAGTAGTATCAAATTATATGAAAAAAAACATCTTAGGATTGTTTGAGTAAAAAATCCTGTTATAAATAGTTTGAAGTGGCAGAGCTGAAAAAAACTGCTGTTATCTAGAGCACATCTTGGCCACGCCCCATGGTGATCAAGTTCTAAGTAACATTTTATCTTAGGGTATTTATTTACACCCTCAGTAACTCAATATTCTGGGTATATAGAATACAATGTAAGAGTAAAGTAAGTTTAAAGGGAGTGCCTTCAGAAAAATATACCTTTGTGTTTTCATATTACCCAACAAGAGACAGAGCTTTATTCTCTCCTAACCAAAGCTTTTAATACTTTAACAAACTGCAATTAAATAAGAAAGAATAGAAGAATGTATAGAGTATAAATGATCAAAATACCTTTCCAACACAGCATTCTGCAGTAGTGTAGCTAGGGAGGGAAGAATGTGTCAGCCAAACCTGGATGCATGTTGCCAGTGCAGAAATGAATTTCAATACTGCTTTCCTATAGTACTGAAACATTTCAATGATATGTGCTGCTTGTTACAGGTTTAAATGCAGAAGCCTTCTTTTTTTGCTCTTTTGCCCTTCAGGTTGCTGAGTTTTAGTACCATCAGCCAGACCGTCCAGATCATGTACCTTTTTTTGATCCTCAAGTTACAGTCTATTCTCAGCAGTGGTGTTTGGTGACTATCTAGTGGCTGTCTTTGAATTCACCTTATAGTTTATAACAACATTTCTCCAAAGCAGACAATTTGCCAGCTCTTACAAATAAATGCATCCATTTCCCAGGCATGCATGTACCCTGAATTAAGTGTAATGTGGAGTTATCACTATAACCTAGGAAAGTACCAGGTCTGCTGTTATTCAGAGTTTTCATAAATAACTTGTGAAAGCACTTGTCATACTGCATACCTGTACAATACCAATGATTATGAAACCTTCCCTGTAAAACAGATATGGCACAGAAGTTTAAAAAAAGCCTTCAGTACAGCTTTAAATCTTCATCAAGCCTGGGTTCCCAGTGTAGAGTTGCATCTGAACAATGGTAAAACAACATATATGTGATGAAACAGGCATAGCACAGATAAGTATAACATAACATCCACTCACACAGGTGACACACATCACAAACTGAAGCTGAGGACGTTATCAAATGCTTAAGGGTCATGAATGATAATAAAATGGGGTCTGAGCAAGAAGTAAATGATGTAGTCAAAAATGTTAACCAGCATTTGGGAATGCTGCATCAAGCTATAAAAGCCTACCACTCAGGTAAGACTTCTCAACTGCACCTATTTTGGCAGTATATAGCTATTTTTTTCAGGCTTGATTTACCCTTTCACATGATGGGTGTGATTTCAAACAATTTTCTAAATCCCAACCTCCTGTCATACAAGATTTTAAAGTTATTCAGTACACAGTAAACTAGAGTATGTAACTGGCAGTGGTAGCACTAATAACTTAAATGAACAGGGCCCATTTCAATATTATGCATTAAAGTGTACACATTTTATACTGCCTTTGATAAATATGCTTACATTTTAGCACCACTTTTGTCACTGTCATTTTTGTAAACTTGTGTTACTGAATATTATACCATGATCCCCCCAAAACGTGCACGCTGATTGGCCAGCGTGCCCGTTGTAAATCAAGTTATACTAATGGAAAAAGGTCCGGTCGCCCGGACTTTTTTCCATTAGTATAACTCGTTTTTTTTAAACACTGTCTCGCTATGTTAAATGGGTTTAACATAGCGAGACAGTTTTAAAATAAGCAACGGAGATGTCCGTTGCTTATTTTAAACTGTCTCGCTATGTTAAACTCATTTAACATAGCGAGACTAAAAAAGCAACGGAGATCTTGCTTTCTCCGTTGCTTTTGCTCACTCTGATGTACCGCGCAGGCGCGCAGTACATCAGAACTGCCGCGGATGCCAGACATCTGCGGAAGGGCAGTAAACAGGCATTATACTATGCCATTATTTAAGAAAAGTAACAGTTTCTTTTCTTAAATAATGTCATATATAATAACCACGCCTGGGTGTGGGTAATGCTAAATTACCCACGGTTGGCGTGGTTTGGTCCCTTCGCCCTCGGGACCAAACCACGCCAACCGTGGGTAAATTTAGCATTACCCACACCCAGGCATGGGTTATTGCTATAGTATCCCACAATCTTATTGGAAGTGGGAAGAGTTGTGTCTAATTCATTACTCAAATTTCATGCTAATTAGGTGCCCAGGGTTTTTGAGCGTACCTATTTTCAATATCTGCATGTTGAAATGTAAACACTGACCTCGCTGATCATTGCCAACATTATTCTTCTCCCAAACCTGTTCTTTGGAATAGTTCTATATGTCAGTCTCTACTCTCACCTGAAAAGGAGTACCAGTGTTTTACCTTGTGCACACTCATATATTTATAAGTATGTAATAAGCTTAAACTGTCCTATCTCTTGTTGACCACTGCCTATCTTTCATGCTTATCCTGTAGTAGTATTAATCTAAGAGGGAGCTATGTTACGTCGAATAGATCAGCCCTCAGCTCAAAGCAATGAGAACAAAAAAAAACAAACAAAAAAAAAAAAAAAATGTACTGAATCAATTTTATTTGTTTTTGTTGACTGGGAAAAGTCTGACTGGATAAAACCAATTTTCAGTGAAGGCCCAGGGAGAAAAGTTCCCCATTTAAGTTACACATGATGCACATTTATAATTGCAAGGTGAAACATCTGTACATGAGTTTATTTACAGGATTTTTAAATATTTCTTACATGAACATAGCATTTTCAACACAGAAAGAGAAATTAACATATATTGGCTAATTATTACATAGAAAAATAAAGTACAGTAGCCATTAATGTATTTTAGCATGATGGCTGCAGGGCAAAGATAAACTGGGGTGTTTTTGTAATTAGTAATAATTTACAGACAAATACATGTAATGTAGCTTAAAACCGATAGAGAGATATGAAATGAGAAATGATCCGGAAGATAAATGGAGAGAGGAGGAATTGTAGTCTATGGTGAGTGTGAGAGAAGCAGAAAGAGTAAAAGTTTAGGAAATTAGAGCAGTATGAGGAAGAGGAGTAAAGTGGCTGTACAAGTTGGAGAAAAGCAAGCAGAGTAAAGCTAGCCAGGCAAATAGGAAGAACAGCACCATCACTGGCAGAGGTGCTGTTTAAACAAAGTTTTGAAACTATAAGTTTCCCATCTCTTTTAACTGTGTGGGGATTTCATTTCAGAGTTTTGACACATAATGGGGGTAGAGTCTCTCCAGCAGTGTTGAATGTCTTACTGATATATATTATAGTTTATTGACAGAGCAAAGGTCTCTAGTAGGTGAACAGTACAGTACAGTATATTATAATGCTGGACTGTACTGTGATGTACTGTACTGTACAGTACAGTACAGTATATTATAATGCTGGACATTTGTCTGGAGAGCACAAATAGACTGTGGACAGTGATTAGTTGTGAGTACGTCAATTGGTTTAGGAGTTCAAGCCAATTTATACTGTTTTAATTCCAGCTGTGGTGTGTTTTATAAGGTTGGTTGGTTGCAAATTTAGCTATTTTGTAGCAGTAGGAAGGCTAGTTTAGTTTTATATGTAGTGTTGATATCTGTAAAAGTAACGGAAGCATACAACAGAGAAGGAAGGTGGTATGCCACTGTAAGGTAATCCTTGCTTGATCTGTCAGGTAGTGTTTGACCATATACAGGGAGCTGAGCATTTGGTGAATTTTCTTGACAGCATGAAGTATGCAGTGATTGAGTTTGAGGCTGTCATCTGTTGTGACTCCAAGTAGTTTAGTTTGGCTTGTGGTTTCTTATTTTTGTGTTACTACTTGAGGTAATATGAAAAGTACAGTTTTGTACCTACCATAAATGTAGATGTTCGAGGATCCACATTGCTGCAGTCCTAACTATTGGGTAGTCCGCTGTCCAGTCGGCCCGAATACCAAAGTATATGGCTGACGTCGGTCACGGCGCATTAGACTGACGTCAGTACGTCAGGGTACTAATGCGCATGACCGACGCCATATCTTCAGTCTTTTCTTGCCCCAGATGTCAGAAGACCCTAAAAAGACAAGGCCAAAACCAAAAATACCAAACATACCTGCACCACAAATATATACAATATACACAAAGGTACCAGAATATAATCTCACCTATAGAACCACCCCTAAACACAGAGGGGCAGGAGGGAGGGTAAATTGGACTGCAGCAATGTGGATCCTCGAACATCTACATTTATGGTAGGTACAAAACTGTACTATGTTCTTCATTCCACATTGCTGCAGTCCTAACTATTGGGTAGAATCCCAAAGCAGAGGTAAGGGAGGCTGGCAAATCATAAGGAAGCAGGAGCTGATAACATGCCTTGCAAAATAGCTGTGGCAAAACCAGCCCTAGACTTAGAGTAGAGAGGAAGGTGGTAATGCTTAGAGAAAGTATGCACTGAACTCCAAGTAGCTGCCTCCAAAATATCCTTAGTTGCCACCCCTTAGAAATGCTGTTGAAGTGGCAGTAGCCCTAGTGGAATGAGGCCTAATCCCAGCTGGAATCTCCTTGCCATGATGGGAATAACAAAATGCAATGCAAAAGCCAATCCACCTAGAAATAGTTTGTTTTGACACAGGCTTGCCCTGCGAACTCAAAGCAAAAGAAACAAACAACTGCTGAGACTGCCTAAAATCCTTAGTCCTGCTTAAATAATAACGCAATTGCCTGTGTACATCTAAAGTGTGCAAAATCTTTTCCCCTTTATTTTGGGGATCTGCATAAAAAGTAGGCAAATGAATAGTTTGGTTTAAAGTCACACTAGAAACCACCTTAGGCATAAAGGAAGGATTAGTACGTAATGATACCCTATCCTTATGAAAAATCAAAAGAGGCTCAACCGCCATAAGGGCCTGCAACTCAGAAACCCTTCTAGCAGAAGTAATGGCCAACAAAAAGCAGTCTTCCATGACAAGTATTTCAGTTCAGCAGTAGCCGAGGCTCAAAAGGCTGTCGAGTAAGTTTCTACAACACACAATTGACGTCCCAAGTAGGAGTAGGAGCTCTACGTGGGGGTCTTATATTCTTTCCCCTCTAAGAAATTGCTTGAACAAAGGATGTGAAAACAATGGTGGGTCACAATCATAGTGAGCTGAAATTGCTGCAGCATGAATCTTAATAGAAGAGAAAGACAAACCTTTGTCCAATAACTCAGTAAGATATTGAAGAGCCACACTCAAATTAGGCTCAGAAATCTCCAAATTTTGCTGCAGTCCAAAACAAAAATCTCTTCCATTTTTCTGCGTACACTTTCCTTGTACTAGGTCTTCTGGCTTCCATAATCACATTTAAAACTTGTTGAGGAAGCTGAGACCTGCTGTCCTTCAAAACAGAATATGCCAGGCTGTTAGATGAAGAGAGTGAAGCTTGACATTGAGCAGACGACCGTCCCTCTGAGACAACAGGTGTGGAATCAAGGGTAAAGGCCATGGAGGCTTCCTTACCAGACTCCTCAGTAATGGGTACCAGTGCTGCCGAGGCCAATCTGGAGCTATTAAAATCATCCTTGGCTTGTCTTGTCTGACCTTTAGAAGCACCTTAGGAAGAAGAGGCAGAGGTGGAAAAGCATACACATGAAGATTTTTCCAACTGAAAGATAGAGCATCCACTTTCCAAGCTGTGTGATGAAATCCCTTCGTGCAAAACTTTGGCAGCTGGTGGTTTAGTGGAGAAGCGAACAGATCTATGTCTGGAGTTCCCCATGACACTGTCAATTTTTGAAATACATGAAGATCCAGTTTCCACTCGTGGGGATCCATGATTTGTCTGCTTAACACATCTGCTAAGGAGTTCTGTGCTCCCGGCAGAAACCTTGCCTGAAGAGTTAGTTGCAAGCTGAGCGCAGTCTCCCATAAAATCATTGCTTGCCTGCACAATGGGTAAGAATGTGTTCCCCTTGTTTGTTGATGTACCACATGACAGTTGTGTTGTCTGTTAGAATCAACACCTGCCCTGGAAGAAGTAACTCCTTGAAAGCCATTAATGCAAACTGGACTGCTAACATCTCTTTCATGTTGATATGTAGATGCTGTAGTCTGGCAGGCCACTTGTCTTGTATCCACTTTCCATTGAGATGAGCTCCCCAAGCAATGTCTGAGGCATCTGTCGTTAGAATCTGACTCGCCTCTGGCCGGGTCACAGAGAGTCCCTTGTTTAGGTGACATTCCTGAGCCCACCACAAAAATTCCTTTTGAATGCAAGGTATTATTTGAATGACAGTGTCCAAATCCTGGCAGTGCTGTGTCCATAGATTTTTGAGATACCATTGTAGCTTCCTCATATGCAGTTTGGCATTGGGAAGCACCAGAATACAAGATGCCATGAACCCTAAGGCTTGAAGGACTGTCCTTGCAGTCAGCCCGGACTGAAGAGATAGTTGATGGAAGTAACTGGAAAGATTCTTTTGTTTGTCCGGGGTTAAAAAGGCCATCTGGGCTGCTGTATTCAGTCTCACACCCAGAAAGCACATGTCTTGAGAGGGTACTAGACTGGACTTTATTTCGTTCACAGAATACCCTAGGCATCTTAGCACTGCTATGACATATTCCAAATGCTGTAGAAGGTCTTCCTTTTCTTGAGCCAGAATCAGGCAGTCGTCCAAGTAAGGATAGATTTGAATTCCTTTTAGCCTGAAGTAAGCTATCCCTGGAGCCAGAACCTTTGTGAATACTCTGGGCGCAGTAGATAAGCCAAAGGGCAATGCAGAGAACTGATAATGCGAATTTCCAGCTCGAAAACGCAGATACTTCCTGCAACTTAGTCTTATTGGCACATGAAGGTAAGCTTCCTTTAGATCTAAAGTTACCATCCAGTGATCTTTGCCCAGCAGAGGTAAGAGTTGTTGTAACGTCAACATTTTGAACTTGGGAATGTCCAGATAAGTGTTGAGGATAGATAAATCCAAAATTGGTCTCCACGTGTTCCCCTTTTTTGGTACTAGGAACAGGCGAGAATAAAATCCTAGGCCCCTTTCTGGCACAGGAACTGACTGAATAGCCCCTATTTGGAGCAACAGAGAAATTTGCTTGTGAGCCTCTGTTCTTTGTAGAGGAGGAATGTCTGGCATGCCTTTGAAAGGAGGCAAGGTATGGAAATAAAACCTGTAACCGTGGTGAATGATATCCAGAACCCATCTGTCTTGGGTAATTAAATCCCAATTTTCTTTGAAAAGAGACAGCCTTCCTCCCAAAGGTGCTGCCAGGCGAGAATGTACTGGCAGCTGAAAAGGCAGGTCATTGGGTCTGCTTACGAAAGGACTGACCCCTGCCCTCACCAGAAGTCTGAGCAGGTGAACTCCCTGTCCTAGGCCTAAAAGAACCTTGAGCTCTGCCTCTACCACGTCTAGACCTACCCCTAGACTGGGAATCATAAGCAGGATAAGTCCACCCCTTAGTAGGCCAATTTCTACTAAACTTCGGAGGCTGCACCTGCAAAAAATCCTTAACAGTTTGCATAGACTTAGCCTTGTCCTCCATTTTCTTTAAAACTGCTTCCACAGGCGAACCAAACAACACATCAGACTGTAAAGGAGCATCCAAAATCCTTGTCTTGACATGCTCAGCTAAGTTCTGATCCCTCAACCAGGCGTGCCTACGAAGAACAGAACCAGTGGCAGCCACCCTCGAGGAGGCCTGCACAGCATCAAAACCACACTGCAAGGAATGCTTACCCACCTGTTCAGAAACATGAACTAAATCCTGCAATTCTTTACAGTCAATACCTTCAGCCAGAGCATCCACCTTAGACTTCAATTGTGAAAGGAGATAATTCTGATATTTTAACATATGAAACTGACAATTCAACGCCCTCATGGCTAAAGTGGAAGAAGTATACACTTTCTTTCCCCATCTATCCAAAGCCCTTGCCTCTTTATCAGGAGGAACAGGATTTTTAACCACAGAAGCCTTCACACCTTTAGGCCCCTGAGAGACAGTTTCTGGGTCAGCCCTAGGACTCTTAAAAAGATACTTATGGGCTTCAGGCACCCTATAGTACCTATCCGGTTTAACTGGGGCAGGAGGCAAAGAGTCAGGATTCAGGGAAGCCTCTGCAAAAACATCTTCTACCACATTCAGAACAGGAGGTATAGCTAAAGGCCTATGCTGGGGTAAAAACAAGAATTCTCTAAGCCTCTTCCTGGAATCAGAGAAATCTTGACCTTCCCATTTGAAATGCTCCCTCATGGAATGCAGAGTCTCTGAAAATGAATAATCCTCAGGAGGCGAAGCTGAAGGAGTAGAATCATCCACATCAGAATCAGAATAAGGAGGATACTCCTGCAAGTCTTCAGTCAAGACTCAGAAGCCTCGAACATTGCTCAAAACTCTCAAACTCAGGTTCCACCCTAGGCCTCTTATCAGGAGGGGGCATAGAACCTCTAATCATTGTAATCAAATCCTCTGCCATTTTTAGCATATGCTTCTTAGGCAAAGACCCTGAAACACTCGGAGAAACCCCCACTGAAGCTAAAGCAGGCCTGCCTCTTAAAGAAGCCTTAGAAACAGAAGGCGAGGCCCTAACCACCTTAGGAAGAGAGGGAAGAACAGCCACCTGAGAAGCCCCTTCAGGCTGGCCTACTTCCTGAGAGGATACATCCTGTAACAGTAAAGTTTCTCCCTGAGACTCCAAAGAAACTCCTGGCAGAACCTCCGGCTCCACTGAGCCTTCTAAAGAACCGACGTCCGGGACTGTCGGTTCTTCCACTCTAGGCTTCCTGCTTTGTCCTTGCGCTTTTTGGCTGAAGCGGGCGTCGGAGCATCCGACGGCATTTTATAATTACAACGCTTCCCAAACACTAACCTGGCACAGTCTAACCTTCTCTTAATAGTGCGTTTGTTAAACCTAGCACAAGAGCGGCATCCAACAACGTCGTGCTCAGGCCCTAAACAAGGTATACACAAAGTATGGTAATCCCTATGAGGTATCTGTTTCCCACAAGAAATACAGTTATTCACTTTTTCTGACATCCGGTTAAATACTGAGGCAAGAAAAAACCAAAATATTCCCCAACGGGGAACTTAGCCAACTTTGATTCGGTCTGAAACTCTGACTTCAGAAACTTTCAGAACGCCAACCTGCACTCGCAAAAACTGCTTCTGCATCGGACCATGCGGCAAAAAAGACTGAAGATATGGCGTCGGTCATGCGCATTAGTACCCTGACGTACTGACGTCAGTCTAATGCGCCGTGACCGACGTCAGCCATATACTTTGGTATTCGGGCCGACTGGACAGCGGACTACCCAATAGTTAGGACTGCAGCAATGTGGAATGAAGAACATTGAGTGTTTCTAGTTAAGGTGTTATTTTGGAGTAAACGGCATACACTTTTTTTTTTGCATTAAGCAGCAAGGTAGAATTTATTAGCTATATTTCAATGTCAGTGAGATGTTTCAATGATTTCCGGCAATTTTGTTATGGATGGGGCAGAACAGATAAGGGCTGAATCGTCAGTGTATTGTACTAGTTGTTATTTTTTTAAAATAATGTTTTTAAAACAATGTTTTTCATATAAGTATTTTATGAACAAAATGTAATTAATATCCGTCTTCTTTAAGATGAGTTAACTGTGGGCAATGACATTAAGTTATTGCTTAATTGCTTAATTGGTCTATTGTTCCATTGTTTTATTGTATTGATTGGTTTACCATGATGGTTATAAAAGGAGAGTATTGGTATGACGTAGGATGTATGTTTTTGGTTCTGACGAAGATATTCGAAAACGCAGTTTTTTTGGATTACAGTGTTAAGTGTGCTTGACTGGTTTGTTATTAAAGCCATTTTTTTACCAACTTCGTTGTTTCAAGTCTTGGACCCTTATTTGGCTTCTCCAGAGCGAATTTTATTCGGTTATTGGTTTGTGTTTTCGCTCTTCATCTCCTTTGTGGTATTGTACAAGTTTGACAAGTGTTTTGCAGGTATGAAGTTCATTTATGAAAATAGTAAATAGAAAGGGGCTGGTTATTGACCTCTGGGGAACACCGACAGAGATTGGTTGTAATGCTGAAAGGTTTTGTTGCCATCTAGTTGCCTGCTGACGATTGCATAAATAACTGAGATGAGAAGAGGGAGGGGTAAGTGAGACCTAGAGTTGCAAGTTCAGAAAGGAGCTTTGGGTGTGACACTGTGTCAAATGCTTTGGAAAAATCAAGGAAAAGGGAGCAGACAAGGCTGGTCTCATTTCTGTATTAGTTTACTAAGTTGGCAAGGTTGAGAAGGGCAGCTGGAGAGGAGGTTATGTTTAGTTATGTGTTTCATAACCTGAGAGTGAATACATTTCTCAAGGATTTTTGAGAGGTGTGATAGGATAGCTATAGGTCTATGATTCAACTCTACAGTATCTCATTTGTGAAGTGATATAATAATGGATTTTTTTTCCAGATGGATGGGACATGGTTTGCAGTTATTGATCTGTTCATCAGAATGGAGACAGGGTACATCTATTCTGAGGAACTCAGTGGGAAGGTTATCAGCAGCTAAAGTTGTTTTTAATTTGTCTGGTAATATTTTTATGGTTGATGTGCGTGGGCTGAATACCAAAAGACAGTGTGTTGCTTTTGAGACTAGATAGAAGTTAGAGGGGTGAAGTGAGGTGGTCAATGATTAGTGTTAGAACTGACTGGATAAAATGAGTGTTGAACTGAGTAACAATGGATTCTTTGTTGTTTGAAGTAGGGCAGGGTGTAGTGGTATGGCCAGGGTATAATAGTTTAGAGAGGACCAAAAAAGCTTGGGATGGTTTTGTTAAGGATTAATGTAGCATCATTTCTCACCAAATTTAACAAGGCTCTTGGTAGATTCTGAGATATCTAAAATTTTGGCAGCCATGTTGTGTTTTATTCCTATGCCATTCTTTCCATGCTTTATCTCTTTGTAGGAGGAGCTGTTTGGTCTCCTTTGTCAAACATGGTGCTGTGTTACTTTTTACCCCTCTTGTCCTAAATGGAGCTAAATAATTTAGTGTTTTTAGGAAAGTGTAATTAAAGTGAGTAACTGCTTCATCTAGGGGCATTACTCAATACATTCCAGTTGTAGTAGGAAAGGGCTGTAATAAGTGTGTGTTTGTCAAATATGGTTACATTGCATACTCACTTATAGATTATTTGTTTGGGTGAACCATATTGTTGTCTTATTACAGGTTGGAAAGTAGTCACATGTCTGCTAAGAAATGTATTTTATATGATGGGGTTTGCTTGTCAATATCCAGTCCAGTGTGGACTGTCTGTTAATGCTTTTGTGGTTTCTGGTGGTGGAGCTTATTAGTTGGGAGAAGACAAATAGGTGAATAGAGTCCTTGGGGTTGCTACTGTTTATGGATTGCCAGTTTATATTTTGGTCAACTAAAATGTAGGTTTCCTGAGGGATGTTGTAAAATATACAGTGCAGGATATTTTCAGGTTTGGTAATGTTGTTGCCTAGTGGTATGTATACTGCTCAAATACATATGGATTTTTTTTGGTTGATTTTGAAGTATGCAATCAGAAATTCATCATTATTACATTTTTGGTTATTTAGACGGGGTGGAGTTATTTCTAAGTTGTTTTTATAAATAATAGTAAACTACCTGCTCTTTTAAATTTTCTGTCAATTGTGAATACGTTGAAACCTATGGAAATAATTTTGTCACTTTGAACAGCCTTGTCAAGATATGTGGAACCAAAACACTAAAACAAGCTCTATACCATACATAATGTACTTAAATCTGTCTTCTCACAAATCATGAATGACTAAAGCAACTGTACATCTGTGTTTTAACACCAAGGCTGACAACATTCTTACCTTTCAATATATATTACTTACGAAAGTTCGAGTGGTCTTTCTCCTGTTATTTATATTAGATGATAAAAATGGACTACCATATAATATAAAATGGACCATTAAGATATACATACTTTATAGTACAAGGAATAAATGCAGTGTTGTAGGACATCATGCTGATACACAGTCAAAATAACCTGCATTTCATTTACCCTCTCCTCAGACATCAAATATTAATTGCAACTTAAGCTGAAGTTTTTATGTGAAAAATAAAACTAAAGCACTGTAATTCATAATATAAACTACTATGCTGTTTCCAACTACCCTATTCTTCCTGCTTCATGCCTCTCACAGAAATGTACCTCTCCGGTAAACCACAGGATCCCAGCCTCTAAACTTGTCATGTTGTGATTTAGCCCCATAAACAGTCCACTCAAAAAAGACCTGAGCTGAAGACAAAGTGCCATGGCCTTCACTCTGTCTTTCTCATTGTTCCTCACTGTGAATGATTCTTATAGGTTCATTAGTAAGTACAAGGCTAGCTGTCCTGCAAGCAATTGTAAACCTAGCCAATGTCCCTTTTGGTGCAGGAAATAGCCTAGCCCATTACTGGTAATTATATATTATTCCTAATAAAAATAACTGGGATTGTACCAGTCAATTCAATAAATCAAATCAGATCAATTTGAAGTGACCCATGCATGGGATAAAACATTTAAGAGCTGGCTATGTTCATTAGTAGTACAAGGACAGTTCTAGGGTAACTTTTCTCATATCCATAGACCTAAATTGCTCTTGAATATGGACAGAGATGAACTTTGTTTTATGTGGCTTGGGAGTCTGTTCTACGATAGTGGTAGCATCTGTGAGATATACCTGTCCCTCCAAAATGTTCTGTTGATATTCTAGAAGAGGTTTAGATCCAACGACAGAATACTTCTAATGCCATTTAACTTGCTGATGTGCAGTAAATCCATCCATATTGGGTCAGAGGATGCCAAACACAGGTCACCTCTTAGCAGTCTGTAGGATACAGAGTATAGTTACAGGGAGTTGAGTCAGTCCATGTAGGACATGTTGTTTAGGGCTTGTATTCTTTTAGTGAGGTATCTTTGTAGGCGTTCAAGTTGTTGCATGTGTCTGGACAGATATATGCCAAAGGGGGGGGGGCTAATGAAGGCTGAGTAAAAGGGGGCATGACCTCCATAGATCTAGACATAATCCCTTTATTTATAAGATGTGCAATACAGAAAGACCTTCTTACAACAATACACACATTGATCAAAAGTTATGTCAGTGTTTACATTAGTTTCCCATTTCTGAATAACTGGGTCAACTCTTAGGGAGTATTGTTGGCGTAGTAGTTCCCTGGGTTAGATGACTTCCCAAAGGATACAATAATGCATTTTTTAATATTTGGTTTCGAACTATGATTTTGGCATCAGTTATTTATTTAAGATAAACCTTCCTGCAGGATGTCCAAGTCAACATATTACTTACAGTAACTAAACAGTTTTGCTGATTAGTGACATTTTCGTTTAATAGTGAATATAGTTTTCCATTTTGTATTTTTATACACCTGAATGATTATTTGTGAACATTTAACTTAATAGTCAGATAAATCATATATATTTTATTAGTACATTCAGTGCCGTAATGGAATCCTTTCATAAACAGTGGGGGATACACATTTGTAAATTAAAATGCTAAATATATTTATTTGTTTTATTAGTTTCCTTACTGGATTACAGCACTCATCAAAAATGACCAAGTGCAGGCTCTGCCTGGATAGGTAGTACTAACAAAGAAAAAGAAAATAGCAGAGAGTAAGCATTAATAGTACACAGTATGGTTATAACTCATATACAGTACAAGCTTAGCAAACAGAGTTGGCATTCACTGCTATACAGAACAAAGTAAAAGTCTGCTGTAATAAATTAAGCTGCAATTGTTTACTACTTTCAATGACAATTGCAGAATTAACTGAGACAAACACAAACTCAGCTAAAGAAGTAATAACATTTACATATTTATACTAAGATTTAATGATTTGGTAGAGTAAAGTTTGGTAAAACATCATGAAAAAGTAATTACAAAATATGGAATATGTATAGCAGGAAGTACATTACTGTGTATAGCTAGAGGCACAGTATTATATACAATAGGTACAGTACTGTGTATAGCTAGAGGCACAGTATTATATACAATAGGTACAGTACTGTGTATAGCTAGAGGCACAGTATTATATACAATAGGTACAGTACTGTGTATAGCTAGAGGCACAGTATTATATACAATAGGTACAGTACTGTGTATAGCTAGAGGCGCAGTATTATATACAATAGGTACAGTACTGTGTATAGCTAGAGATGCAGTATGATATACAATAGGTACAGTACTGTGTATAGCAAGAGGTGCAGTATTACATACAATAGGTACAGTACTGTGCATAGCAAGAGGTGCAGTATTATATACAATATGTACAGTACTATGTACAGCAGGAGGTACAGTACTGTGTATAGCTAGAGGCACAGTATTATATACAATAGGTACAGTACTGTGTATAGCTAGAGGCACAGTATTATATACAACAGGTACAGTACTGTGTATAGCTAGAGGCGCAGTATTATATACAATAGGTACAGTACTGTGTATAGCTAGAGGTGCAGTATGATATACAATAGGTACAGTACTGTGTATAGCAAGAGGTGCAGTATTACATACAATAGGTACAGTACTGTGTATAGCAAGAGGTGCAGTATTATATACAATATGTACAGTACTATGTACAGCAGGAGGTACAGTACTGTGTATAGCTAGAGGCACAGTATTATATACAATAGGTACAGTACTGTGTATAGCTAAAGGTGCAGTATTATATACAATAGATACAGTACTGTGTATTTCTAGAGGTGCAGTATTATATACAAGAAGTACAGTACTATGCATAGCAGGAGGTACAGTAATGTGTATAGCTAGAGGTGCAGTATTATATACAATAGGTATAGTACTATGTACAGCAGGAGGGACAGTACTGTATATAGCTAGAGGCACAGTATTATATACAATAGGTACAGTACTGTGTATCGCTAGAGGTGCAGTATTACATACAATATGTACAGTACTATGTACAACAGGAGGTACAGTACTGTGTATAGCTAGAGGCACAGTATTATATACAATAGGTACAGTACTGTGTATAGCTAAAGGTGCAGTATTATATACAATAGGTACAGTACTGTGTATTTCTAGAGGTGCAGTTTTATATACAAGAAGTACAGTACTGTGCATAGCAGGAGGTACAGTACTGTGTATAGCTAGAGGTGCAGTATTTTATACAATAGGTAAAGTACTATGTACAGCAGGAAGTACAGTACTGTGTATAGCTAGAGGCACAGTATTATATAGAATAGGTACAGTACTGTGTATAGCTAGAGGTGCAGTATTATATACAATAGGTACAGTACTATGTACAGCAGGAGGTACAGTACTGTGTATAGATAGAGGCACAGTATTATATACAAGAGGTACAATACTATGTACAGCAGGAGGTACAGTACTGTGCATTTCTAGAGGTGCAGTATTATATACAATAGGTACAGCACTGTGTATTTCTAGAGGTGCAGTATTATATACAAGAAGTACAGTACTGTGTATAGCAGGAGGTACAGTACTGTGTATAGCTAGAGGTGCAGTATTATATACAATAGGTACAGTACTATGTGCAGGAGGTACAGTACTGTGTATAGCTAGAGATGCAGTATTATATACAATAGGTACAGTACTATGTACAGCAGGAGGTAGAGTACTGTGTATAGCTAGAGGCACAGTATTATATACAATAGGTACAGTACTGTGTATAGCTAGAGGTACAGTATTATATACAATAGGTACAATACTATGTACAGCAGGAGGTACAGTACTGTGTATAGCTAGAGGGGCAGTATTATATACAATAAGTACAGTAATGTGTATTTCTAGAGGTGCAGTATTATATACAAGAGTTGCAGTATTATGCATAGCAGAAGGTACAGTACTGTGTATAGCTAGAGCCGCAGTATTATATACAATAGGTACAGTACTGTGTATAGCTAAAGGTGCAGTATTATGTACAATAGGTACAATACTATGTACAGCAGGAGGTATAGTACTGTGTATAGACAGAGGTGCAGTATTATATACAATAGGTACAGTACTGTGTATTTCTAGAGGTGCAGTATTATATACAAGAGGTGCAGTATTATGCATAGCAGAAGGTACAGTACTGTGTATAGCTAGAGCCGCAGTATTATATACAATAGGTGCAGTACTGTGTATAGCTAGAGGTGCAGTATTATATACAAGAGGTACAGTACTATGTATAGCAGAAGGTACAGAAATGTGTATAGCTAGAGGTGCAGAATTATATACAAGAGGTACGGTGCTATGTATAGCAGGAGGTACAGTACTGTGTATTTCTAGAGGTGCAGTATTATATACAATAGGTACAGTACCGTGTAGTTCTAGAGGTGCAGTATTATATACAATAGGTACAGTATTGTGTATTTCTAGAGGTGCAGCATTATATACAAGAGGTACAGTACTGTGTATAGCAGGTGGTACAGTAGGGAGGTACAGTATTATATACAAGTGGCAGAGTACTGTGTGTAGCAGGAGGTACAGTACTGTGCATTTCTAGAGGTGCAGTATTATATACAATAGGTACAGTACTGTATATTTCTAGAGGTGCAGTATTATATACAATAGGTACAGTACTGTATTTTTCTAGAGGTGCAGTATTATATACAAGAAGTACATTACTGTGCATAGCAGGAGGTACAGTACTGTGTATAGCTAGAGATGCAGTATTATATACAATAGGTACAGTACTACGTACAGCAGGAGGTACAGTATTGTGTATAGCTAGAGGTGCAGTATTATATACAATAGGTACAGTACTATGTACAGCAGGAGGTAGAGTACTGTGTATAGCTAGAGGCACAGAATTATATACAATAGGTACAGTACTGTGTATAGCTAGAGGTACAGTATTATATACAATAGGTACAATACTATGTACAGCAGGAGGTACAGTACTGTGTATAGCTAGAGGTGAAGTATTATATACAATAAGTACAGTAATGTGTATTTCTAGAGGTGCAGTATTATATACAAGAGTTGCAGTATTATGCATAGCAGAAGGTACAGTACTGTGTATAGCTAGAGCCGCAGTATTATATACAATAGGTACAGTACTGTGCATAGCTAAAGGTGCAGTATTATATACAATAGGTACAATACTATGCACAGCAGGAGGTACAGTACTGTCTATAGACAGAGGTGCAGTATTATATACAATAGGTACAGTACTGTGTATTTCTAGAGGTGCAGTATTATATGCAAGAGGTGCAGTATTATGCATAGCAGAAGGTATAGTACTGTGTATAGCTAGAGGTGCAGAATTATATACAAGAGTTACGGTACTATGTATAGCAGGAGGTACTGAACTGTGTATTTCTAGAGGTGCAGTATTATATACAACAGGTACAGTACTGTGTATTTCTAGAGGTGCAGTATTATATACAATAGGTACAGTATTGTGTATTTCTAGAGGTACAGTACTGTGTATAGCAGGTGGTACAGTACTGTGTATAGATAGAGGTACAGTATTATATACAAGTGGCACTGTACTGTGTGTAGCAGGAGGTACAGCACTGTGCATTTCTAGAAGTGCAGTATTATATACAATAGGTACAGTACTGTGTATTTCTAGAAGTGCAGTATTATATACAAGAAGTACAGTACTGTGTATAGCAGGAGGTACAGTACTGTGTATAGCTAGAAATGCAGTATTATATACAATAGGTACAGTACTATGTATAGCAGAATGTACAGTAATGTGTATAGCTAGAGGTACAATATTATATACAATAGGTACGGTACTGTGTGTAACAGGAGGTACAGTACTGTGTATAGCTAGAGGTGCAGTATTATATACAATAGGTACAGTACTGTGTATTTCTAGAGGTGCAGTATTATATACAGGAGGTACAGTACTGTGTATAGCCAGAGGTGCAGTATGATATACAATAGGTACAGTACTGTGTATTTCTAGAGGTGCAGTATTATATACAAGAAGTACAGTACTGTGTATAGCAGGAGGTACAGTACTGTGTATAGCTAGAGATGCAGTATTATATACAATAGGTACAGTACTATGTATAGCAGAAGGTACAGTATTGTGTATAGCTAGAGATGCAGTATTATATACAATAGGTACAGTACTATGTATAGCAGAAGGTACAGTACTCTGTATAGCTAGAGGTACAGTATTATATACAATATGTACAGTACTGTGTATAGCTAGAGGTGCAGTATTATATGCAAGAGGGACAGTACTGTGTGTAGCAGGAGGTACGGTGCTGTGTATAGCTAGAGGTGCAGTATTATAAACAAGAAGTGCAGTACTATGTATAGGAAGAGGTGCAGTATTATGTATACCAAGAGGTGGAGTATAACGTATAGAAAGAGATGCAGTATTCTACCAAGAGGTGCAGTACTATTTAAAGGAAGAAGTTTAGTACTATGTTTAGGAACAGGTGCAGTGTTATGTATACAGACCGATGCAGTACTATGTATACCAAGAAGTGCAGTTTTATGTACACCAAGAGGCGTTGTACTATGTATAGGAAGAAGTGCAGTGCTATATATACCAATGGTGCAGTACTATGTATAGACAGAAAAAAGTACAGGTTTGTTAAAACATTTAAAAATGTTTTCAATTTTACGCCGAAAACTTTTGCTTAAATGACAAACATATCTTGCAGTGTGCTTTATTTAAAGATATCAGCTCTATATCTCAAAACATATATCCCTGAATGTAACTCGGATAACCTGACACTAACTAGCTAATTAGACAGTGATGGCATGGAAAAAGAACTGTGTAGTCGGGCAGCTGATGTGGGTTTGCACTTTCTGGAGGAAGGAGTTGTCCAGCCTAATGCATAACTTACTGGACAGAAATTTACATGTAGTGTGTGAGCTAGGGATGCATGTTTGTTCATCTCTTCACATTGTAGCCTTAGTGAAGCACCTGTGAGAAAATTTGACAGTCCCAGGACAGGCATAAGAATTCATTGTAACACAGAATACCTATGGCAGCTACCTGGAAATGGGAAGTCCATCACTGCTCCCTGGATGATACCTGTACTGTGACCCATTCTTGCTGATGTGATGAGGCCTGTATGAGCATGGGTACAACAGGGGATTGATGACCAGCAGGTGTGAGGCTAGAAAAAGCAGAGACAAAAATAATTGTATATCGATATAAAACAATTAAATAAATGTGTCAAGGGGTAAATCACTTAAATTCTGTAATGTCAGAGACAAATCATCCATTCTGATGTGGAAAAGTACATAAGGCTTCTATATACTTTATCTTCTGGGTCCCTCCCAAAAAAGATTTAATTAGAAAAACCTAGGGTGATACTAATAAGGTAGTCAAGATACTAGCTGACATATTTGTGAGTATGCATTTCTATGAAGCCAATAACTAGGATTTTCTTTCTGAGAAGTCAAGGTTCAGTGATTTACAAATCTGCAGATATAGTATTTGCAAATATGTGCATTAGAAGGAAGTCTGTTTTACTATTTATTTACAGAGTCGCACAGCTCGGCACATAGTTTTTTCCCTTATGTTAATATGCTATAATATAGCATTTGTGTGCAAACAGCAAGTCATATCACATTAACAAGTCATATTTGGCTATGTGTATAGCCACTTTAACAAAAATAGCAACTGATCCTTTATTTATTTATTTATTTATTTTCTGACTTTTCATTAAAGTTCATTAAGCATCATCCAATAACTCAGACAACTCAAGGATTCTATTCCACAAATATGCATCTCATTAGATAAGAAATTTGATGCATAATAAATAGTCTTGCAGTTTATCACAGAGGATTAAGACTATGAACTGCTACTGAGATTAATGCTGTAATACTAGGTTTGATTCCTTTAGCCTACATTTGCTTACTGTATAACTCTGAATACATCAGTTAACCAGACACTCTTCATGGGTCCCCCTAAAAAAATTCTTGAACCTAATGAGTTTACATTATCAACATTAATTAAATTTAATTGAAATTCAGAAATCATGTTCATTTCAAAGGAGATATGTATAAAGTTCATGAATAGTCCTTTATTAGATATATTTTAATTCATTAGATATATTTTAAATAAACTGCCATACTGTTGAACAATTAAATGCAACAATTTTGACAGTTTACATAAATGTAGAATACATGCAACAGTAATTATTGATAATGACGCTGTAGTATCAAAATGCAATTATGTTTAGCAGTGATAAATTAGCCTAATCAAATATTTTACTGGTAGGTGACTAATCTGTGTCTATCTTTTGCAGAGTCATATTTAGTACCATGCATTTCTTCTGTTCATACCCAATTCCATCACAATTTTCCTAATTCTCTTTTGATGAAAAAAAAGCTTTTGCCTTCTATTTACTTGTAATATTTTATAGCCCTGAGATAATATTGTCTGCTTGTAGCATTCAAACTAGTACACAATATAGTTTAAGTGATTTTATATAGTTATAGAATTTCTTATTAAAACCAAGATAGTGTACAGTGCAAATACTGCTGAGTTAATAAGGACGTGTACTACTATTTATCCTCCAGGAAATATACTTAACAGGAATAGAAGGTACTGGGTTAGTGTGCAGTAAATTTTCAAATGTAAGGTACTGCACAATACTCAAACTGTCTTCAAACATTACCACCAAAATCAAAGTAATATATATAAGATCACATATATCACTGTGGTTTGTCATACTTTTCTTAAAATCCATTTACCAAATGCTTCAAATTAGCATAAACACATAGCAACCTATCATCCTTAAAATGTATTTCCTATAGAGTTCAATTTAACACCACATGGGATAGGTTAATTTAAGAACAAAAAGAGGAAATTGACTAGGCTTAAAATGGCCCACAAGGGCAGTTAACCTATTACTTAACCTTTGTACTAGTTTGAATATCTCACAGCAATGTGGATATTATATTCTTAACACCTTATGATCCATTGTCAGAGTCCATTACTAATATTCTTTGAAAACTGAATCCCGTATCACCATTCTGCAGAGCAAACACAAATCTCAATTTTCTAAATACTGTCCATGTTCAGTACATTATACTGACCAGCCAATGTTCTGTACGTTATACTGACCAGTAGATGTTTAGTACATTATACTGATGCTCTCCAGAATGCTACTGCAGAACTTTCAATATTTACAAGAAGGATCAGATGGAGATTAAACCAAATTACATTTTCTAAGCTTTTAGATTTCTGTATACTTAAAAATCTGAATTTAATAAATGTAATGGGTTAGGGCAATGTCTTTTAAATATATTATTTAGTGCCTCAGAGCTACCCATTATTAAATCAGAAATACTACTACTTTATAAGCTCACCACAAATACAACCTGCCCCTTCTCTACCAAATACCCCTAACCACTTCATCCTAACCAGTCTTGTAAGTACCTCAAAGTCAGCATATATATTGATTAGATCAGCAGCAAAATGCAGAATGTGACTCTATTTTTTGAACAATGTTCACCTAAGTGTGGTTCTTCACAAATGATGACATAGCATTCTGTCATACTCATCAATTTCATGTCAATTGCTTACAGCTCGGAAGCCACTTTGAGGAACGATTTCTAAATAAATATGGTCAGTTCTGTTCCATAGTGGCAGTTATTTGTGGATATGTTCACAGTTATGCAGCACACTTTGAATAAATTGACTTCTGCAATGCTTCGGCCTCAATGCTTAACCCCCAAGCAGGTTATGAGTATACAGCGATCTTAATCTGGTATTCCACAGCTCATGCTTCTTGTAATTTTTTAAGTACAAAACATTTATAAGCATAAGTTAGAAATGCATTTAAGATCATACATACATCTAGCTGAACTGCATTCATCTTAAGGGGACACTCAGAGATAAATGGCATAGCTTGAATATGTTCTCCCCATGTTAGCAGCAGCCTCTAAGAAAAAAAAAATATTTCTGTGCCAAACACAACCAGTGAATTATGCTAGTTCATAACATTAGATCTCCTTTCATAAATACTAATATTCCATCCTCCCCAAAGCAAAATGGCTCCTGTCCCTCAAACGACATAACTACCACTGGATCCTTTCCTATATAAGAAACTCATTTTATGTTTTCTGTCAGGTAGATCTTGTACTAGACATACATGCAAGTCCATCAAATGCGCCATCTCTCTGTAAACCCAACAAAAAAAAACACAATTTAACAACTGTTTTTTTCTGCTATACTCTGCAAATCATTACCATCCACAATCAGACTCATACCTTCGATCCTTGACATCCCTAAAAGACCATCTACCTAATTCCATCAAAGTGATCCCTCCAGGTGCATCTGCAGTTACCTCTTACTGCTCCTCTAAGCATCAAATATTACTTGTTCATACTTGCACTAATAATTCCAAAACTATATTACATACAAAGTAACAGAATATTTTATTGTGAAGTGTACATGATGGCAAACACAACTGTATTGTTATTTGACCTCAGCCAATGAGTATTTGTTAGAATTGTAAGGTGATAACCTAATTTTTAAAAGCTCAGGCCACATCCACTCAGAGTTAAAGGTACACACTCAAAAGAGTTGTACTGGAGGGAATGAGTTAATATCAGTGCAAATATTTTCAATATCACCTACCCTACCAAATAGATTCCAAATTAGTGTTCCTACCTTGAAATATTTTCTCTTAAAATTTAAAGATCTGTAGACAATTGCAGGTCTGTCATCCGGCCTTTCACTCTGATCCATCCCTTCCGAAAGCTTATTATTCCTCTTTCCCACTTAGCAACCATCCTTTCCTTTATATCTTGCCACTGTTACTCAATATCCCCTATATTTCCATGCCATTGCAAAACAGAAGTATTTTTAAAAAAGTCTTTATTAATCACATTTTAGTCTGTGATAATTCCTGCTATTCCTTAAACCTTTCTCTTCCTCATGATTATGTATGCGCTATTCCCACAAATTCTATTTCTTCCTGTATAATTTGATCCTTAAATTTTTAAAAGATCCAGACTCCTTCTCTTTCATCTCCTTTACAGTATTGGCACTTCAGTTATAGTTTGTCTATATTTTTATTTCCATTTTCTAGCAATTGCTTTTTTGACAGCCAACATTAAACTCAGTAAAGCCTTACTATGTCTAAACAATTTGTATGTCCTAATGCAAAAGAATAATTTCCTTAGGTACAATAATTTGGTCCTCCAAGGTTTTTGACAAAGTGCTCTCCAGATGATTTTTAAAATCTGCCAAGTCATTACCCCCCCCCAAAAAAAAAATGTTCCCAACACACCTCCATCATTTACCTTCTACTTGAGAAAAAATTGTCTGAAGTCTGCATAGGGAATACAGATACCTATATAAACACTTGCAAGCTAAACCGTCTGGATGTTGTTGCATACTTATGAGGCAGATGTTTCTTTGTAAATGTGTTTCCTTGATCTCTCTCCAATCTTTTCTGACTTCCTCAATGATTTTTTTATCATGCAATATTTTATTTGCCCTACAAATTATCCATTTTTTTCTTTTAAATCAGCTTTTGTTCTAGCTTCAAATAAAAACTTAGCAACAGTTGTTCTTGTACTTATCACTTCACTACCCTTTTCTCTTTGACTATACCCCGTTATCAATCCCTGGTAAGGAAGGCAGTCTCTAACCAGCACCCACAACTTCAGTTTGGTTTCATCTTACTCTGTTACCTTTTCCTCTGTAGTTACTTGCTCTCAGTACTTTTGTTCCTTGCTTAGTTGTAGCCTCTAAATTCTAGCCCCCTCTTTCCTAGTTTCTAGCCCCCTCTTTCCTAGTTTCTAGCTCCCTCTTTCCTAGTTTCTAGCCCCCTCTTTCCTAGTTTCTAGCCCCCTCTTTCCTAGTTTCTAGCCCCCTCTTTCCTAGTTTCTAGCCCCCTCTTTCCTAGTTTCTAGCTCCCTCTTTCCTAGTTTCTAGCCCCCTCTTTCCTAGTTTCTAGCCCCTCTTTCCTAGTTTCTAGCCCCTCTTTCCTAGTTTCTAGCCCCTCTTTCCTAGTTTCTAGCCCCTCTTTCCTAGTTTCTAGCCCCCTCTTTCCTAGTTTCTAGCCCCCTCTTTCCTAGTTTCTAGCCCCCTCTTTCCTAGTTTCTAGCCCTCTCTTTCCTAGTTTCTAGCCCCTCTTTCCTAGTTTCTAGCCCCCTCTTTCCTAGTTTCTAGCCCCTCTTTCCTAGTTTCTAGCCCCCTCTTTCCTAGTTTCTAGCCCCCTCTTTCCTAGTTTCTAGCCCCCTCTTTCCTAGTTTCTAGCCCCCTCTTTCCTAGTTTCTAGCCCCCTCTTTCCTAGTTTCTAGCCCTCTCTTTCCTAGTTTCTAGCCCCCTCTTTCCTAGTTTCTAGCCCCCTCTTTCCTAGTTTCTATAACCATGCTTATAGCTGTCTCTATTAGTAAAATCCCCTTTCCTTCTTCATTGCTGTGTTGCTGCCATTCTTTCATTACTTCCTGCTACTTTTTTACATACGGTATTCTGTCTGGTTGATGTTATTCACCTTAAGAACCTAAATCCAAATTCCTGCTCTCTACTTATTTCCTCTGCATCCCTTTCTATTTTGATGTATACCGTCTGCTTGTATTAAGTAGATGAACATTAACTATAAAGCTCTAAAGTATCTCTTCAAACCACCTTTTTTTTTTTTTTTGTAAATATTTTTATTCATTTCCAAAAACAAGAAAACATGAATGCAGGTTATTTATGACAGTGAAGTATTTACAAATTATTTAAAAAGGTAGGCTAAAACCTCTAAACAGATATCAAACATTAAAACCAAAATAAAGTATTTACAAGGGTATCTATTGTTGGCATATA
The DNA here is from genome assembly GCF_019279795.1 of Protopterus annectens. Classification (NCBI taxonomy): domain Eukaryota; kingdom Metazoa; phylum Chordata; order Ceratodontiformes; family Protopteridae; genus Protopterus; species Protopterus annectens. The sequence goes on along the minus strand of NC_056747.1, from coordinate 431,245,423 downwards.
ATTGACTTTCTATACAATTGTTTCCCGACTATAATCTGCTACAGTCATTACTCTCCAGTATTTCAGTTACTTTTTGCCATGCTATATATAGTGATGTAGTTCTTTCAGTTCTTCCTTTAACAATGTTCATTTCCAAATGTGATACTGCTGACACCATATTCATGAATTGCTTAAAAGTTGGAGAAGCTTTGGATTTCCATTTTGATGTAATGTTCTTCCTTGCAATGGCTAGGAAAGTCCACAAAATTACATATTTTGTGCTTGGTACACAGTCAGGTACAGGTGCATTAAACAAAATAATAGATTTGGAAATCTGGAATTTGTCATTGAATAACATTTACAGAAAATAATTTATTTTATCCCAATATGGTTTAATCAAATGGCATTCGTAGAACATATGTTGCCAGTCTGCTTTTACTGATAAATCACATCTCCAGCAGCCAATATTTTTCTTAAACAAGTTCCATTTTATGCGGGGTTATGTAAGCTCTGTGTATGAATTGCCATGTAAAGAGTCTCCAATGTAATGAAAGTGATGTCTGATTTGGAGAGAGAAGAATTCATTTTTTGTATCTGTCATTTGGCACATGTCCATTAATTGATCTATAACAATTCCATATTTTGTCATTATTATAAGTTTTTATTTTTTGGTTGTTTTATACATAGATGATAAGTATCCCTTTCCAGGAATGGGTTGATTCATTAGTAATATTATATGTTCTATAAGGTTAGAAACATTCTGTCTTATTGATGGTTGCATTGTTTTTGTTTGCTTAATATATACTGTCTTAATTCTTGTACATGTAGCCATGAACTATTTTCCATATTTAATTTCCATTTAATTTGGTCTATTGTCAGACGTTTTTCAGAGTTTACCAATTAATACCAATATATTAATCCCTTTTCTTTAAGCATGTTGACTACTTCTATATCAAATGTTATTATATTACCTTGTGTGTACGCTACTGGATATAATAAAAATGACCATGCTTTAATATCAGGATTGCTATTAATAAGATTTTGGAAATGTTTTAATGTATAAGTAATGTATTTGGAAGTTATATTTTTATACTTATCTATCATCATATATTCCTTCACCAGCCATAGAAATTTGTTTGGTATGAAATCGGTATACTTATTTGCTACTACAAATCCTGATCTTAACCAGATTCTCTCATGAACTAGCTTCCATTTTGATGTATATTTTGTATTTAGTCATAATGATATTGTTTTAATAACAGATGAATGCAAATATACTTCTATGTCTGGTAAACTTATGCCACCCATATTCCAATCATCTAGATGATATTTCATAGCTATCCTTGTTTTTTTTTGGATACCATAGGAATCTTACCATTAAATCATTTAATTGTTTTAGATGTGATTTAGCTGGTGGCAAAGAACAAGCCTGATAACAAAGAATTTTTGGAAATATGATCATTTTAATTATACAGAGCCTTTCTTCCATTGAAAAGAAGAACTTATTCCATCTTTGTATTAGATTTTTAATATTATCTAAGGTCTCTTTATAATTTGTTTCAATTGTAGTATCTAGGTTGTTAGTTATTATAATTCTCAAGTATTTAATTGTATTATCAGTGGGGATATATTTATGGTATTTTTTTTATTTAGATCTTTTTATTAATATTTATAAGCAATACATTTGTTTTGTTCTCATTAAATTTCAGACTCGAAAAGTTTTGAAAGTTTTGAATTGAGTCCCATAATGCTTTTAAAGAGCTATTATTATTCTTTAAAGTAATTAAAATATCATCAGCAAAAAGTTGAATTTTAAGCTCTAGGCTGTTGTCTAATTGTATTCTTTCAATAATTTTATCCATACGTATATTATTTGCTAAGGGTTCAATGACTAGCGCAAACAATAACGGAGAAAGAGGGCAGCCTTGTTTTGTGCCCTTTGTTATTTTAATAGATTTAGACAGACAAGATCCCAGTTTTATATAAGCCAATGATTTTTCATATAATGATTTTATTAACAAGGTGAAGTTGTTTGAGAAGCCATATTCTTCTAAAATTAACCATAAATAAACCCAGTTCACTGAATCAAATGTGCTATTTATGTCTAAACTAATAACATTCATTTTGTTTTTTGTGACATTTATATAATCAATTAAGGAAAGAATTCTTTTGATGTTGTCATAAGTGTTCCTATCTTTTATAAAACCTGTTTGATTCTCCTCTATCAAAAATGTTTTATTCAAGCAGCATGTATTGCCATAAAAATGTTATAATCTATATTAAGAAATTAAATGGGTCTGTATGATAAACATTCACTGGGATCTTTACTTTGTTTCAGAATTGGTGATATTAATGTGTACTTCCAAGGAGGAAGGAGGGATGTCTTTACCATTTTTAACTGGTGTAAAGACATTCAATAACAACAGCAAAGCCTCATTAGATAGTAATTTAAACAGTTCTGGGGTGGTATTATCTATACCTGGAGCTTTGTTTAATTTTAGCTTATTTACTTCAGCTTTAAGTTCTGTCATTGTTATTTGCTTATCTATTAGTTGTACCTGCTCCTCTAATAATCTAACTTTAACATTGTTTTTAAGAAAAGCTTTCAATACTGAATGTGTTTCTATTTTCTCATTTTGATAATTAAGTTTATGAAAGAATAGCCTAAAAGCTTCTAGTATTCCTTCTAAATCAGACACTTTCGTTTTGGTTTCTATATTATGTATTTCCTTGATTTGATTTGTTTTAATCATCTTTTTAGTCCTATTTGCTATTCTTCATTGTTTTTTAGGGTTTATTGAATAGTAACATAGTTTAGTTTTTTTCTAAGTTGATCATTGTTTTGTGGTGTAGTGTCTGAGTATTTTTTATTAGTATCTTCCAGTTCTTTTATTAAGTTGGTGTTTCCATTTTGAATATCAGGCTTTAAATTATCCACTTTTGACTGTAATTCCATTAATTCCTTATTCCACTGCTTTTATTTTTATACCATCCCACCGCTCTTCCATATAGGTATCCTTTCAGTGCATCCCATATATATATATTTCAGATACATCTTCCGTAAGATTCATATCTAAGAATGCTTGTGTCTCTTCAATATAAAATTCATTAAAATCTTTGAGATTTTTTATGTAAGATGGTATTCTTGTTACTGATATCCTTCTCTTGAAACACAAGTCTATCTCAAATGTTATGGTGTTATGGTCCGAAAATGGACATGAAATTGTCTTGACTTTATTTAATTTAGTGGTTAAATCTTTTATGTACACTATCTGTTCTACAGTATGTATTATGTCTATGGGAAAAATGTGTAAAGAATAGTGAATCTGGGATAGCATGCTCATTTATGTCAACTATATTAAAAGTTTCAACAAACTCAGATAACAACTTTGTTAAAGGTGATCTCTTACGTATAGTTTTACTATTTGTGTCAGTTTCTTTTATAATGCAATTGAAATCTCCAGCTACGACTAAATTGCCTTTGGCATATTGTACAATGTCTTCTAAGTTTTGTTTGGCCACTCTAACTCCTAGTCCTGGTATCCAATAAATATTTACTAATGTATATATCATTTCATTAATAGATATTGTCACTAGACAAAACATTCCTGAGTTGTCATGAAACATGTTTATGATTTTAGGCATTAAAGTAATGTTTTTCCACAAAAATGCTACTCCCCTTCATTTTTGACTATAGGTGGAACTTATTAGTACTGCATAATTTTTATTGTTTATTTTATTTATGTCGTCCTGTGTAATGTGTGTTTCCTGTAAAAATACTAGTTGTGCTTCACATAGCTTTAAATATTTATAAAGACTTCCCCTTTTGCAGCTATTATTTAAACCATTTACATTAATAGATATACATTTTGCAATTGGATTTATATTAGCTTTGCTTTTATCCATATTCATATACTCGTAACAATGTGTAGATGTGTATACATGAAGAGAATTACTTGTTCTTTCTTCTTCCAACAGTATTACAATAGATTATAGACACCCAATAAAAGTACATTACAAGATCATAACTGAAAACATGAGATAAACTATCAAACCCCTCCATGAGAAAAAACATCTCATCCTTGAATGATCTAACCATTCAAGTGATCCCTCTAGATCTGCAGTTCAGCATCCTCCCCCAGCCCCGCCACATGGTAGTTTTATAATGAAAAGTATCTTATATATATTTTAAGTATACATGTATTTGTATTTACAGATTACTTAAATACAGTCTTTATCTATTTTTAATATTTTATAAAACACTAAGGCAATACAACTATACTGAGAATTAATACTTAACTATTTGGCTTTGTTTAAACTGTAAAGGAAAATCCCTTATTTTAACTGTTTATCTCCCTTATAGTGTGAGTGGCATTCATAGGTATCAAACTTTTGTAATGGTCTATATATATATATATATAAAAAAAAAAAAAAAATGTTAAGCATTATATGCATTAGTTAACTATACTACAACTTAATTAAATCATGAAGTGTCCGTAACAATGAATATAATATTACACTTTTATTGTCATTTATCAGTAATCTTATAGTTTTCATTTAATTCAAAAAATCATATTTTAATGGCATGAATGTTACTAATTTGTTTTTGGCATTGGTTTTATATAGTTTAAAACTATATTTCCAGGCAGTTCCTATATATTCTTAGTGCCACTGGCATATTTCACCGCTAGTGTACCATATATGTCATATGTCAAATAGCAACTCATAATCCTTATGATATTACAGGATTTATCTACAGTGTTATAATTGTAAGGTTGGAAAATATAACAAGCAAAGTAAACTTTAAACATGCTATAACACAGTTGTTTGGTACTTATTACTGTCAACCCTCCTACATACACGGGAAAGGATAACCTTATATGACCACCGACCCAACCCTCCTACATACTTGGGAAAGGATAACCTTATATCACCACCGACCATTTTCCTTCTTTTTTCTCTTCATCCTTTTCTCCATTTTTTTAATAAATATTTATTTCTATTGTGGCTTCTTTGAATTTAGTGAGGGTACTCAATATCATATTATAGATAATATAGAACATTCAAACCAAGAACATGCCCGATATAGAGACATTCTCAACTCAAGTGGTCCACGCCATATATTTATAACATTGCAATCAGAAATATACTAATGAATAAGCAATAACCAGCAGCTTTGCAGCATGTGTGTGTCTCTACCAAGTACATACCTATAGGATATAAAAAAGAATAGATAGCAAGCTCTTCTTTCATTTATTTTATTTATTTATTTATTTCAGTTTGATTACCAGGGAGGTCCACTGGGCTTGGGGGCCCATTTTCAGTGGAGGCCCGGGGAGAAAAGCTCCACATTAACAACAATTTTAATTACAAAGAAGAGTTCAGACGCAGATAACGTTACAATTAACAGTTTTGTACAAAAATAGACTACAATACCAATATCAGCTTGCTCAAAGCAAAAAGTTTTAACAATTTCAATTAAGTTCAGTGGGAAAAAGATTGCCATATGTATGAAAAGAATTAAAATATTAAAAACTTTAAATGTTTAGAAGCTTATGCAATTAGTATTTTTGTTGAGGAGAGGAAGGTGAGGAGGTTTGCCTGGGTAGCTTAAGCAATAGAGGAAAAAAATACTTTAGTAGCTACTACATTTAGAATTGTAAGTGGGCTTAGAGGAGGATTAGTAATTAACAAATGCATATAGCCTGGTATTTACTTTCATAGACAGAAATTAGACCTGTTATTTATATGCATATCATGTACCAACAGCAATATATTAGTAAATGTCTATGCTATTCAATTAATATTTTAATACTTGTCATATTTTAAAAAAACATGAGATATATAGATACTATAAAAGTGATTAATATGAGATATAGCTGACAATGGCTTTAGCGTTTGTGATGATATATAATATATATTCAGTATTATAAGTAAAAGTACATTGCATGTCTATTTGTAATCTAAGGTTAAAGGCTGATCAATTTCGACATACAAGACAATCTCTTTAGCCTTGGTCATATAATGGGAGTTACTGTCTCTCAAACCACCTTGTTTTAAGGGGAAAATGTACTTATCCTACTTGACTCTTATCTTCTCCTTCTAAATACATTTCTTCAACTCTTTATTATTGTCCACACTTTCTCCTCTGGTTGATAAGAATACATCAGACTAGTACATAGAACTTAAGGGACAAAACTATTTTCACCGCTTGTATCTTGCTATCCCTTTTCATAATCAAAAGCTTCTTTTCTCACTTTATTATCTTTTATTTAGTCTTTCCCCACATATACTTAGCTATATGTTTCATCTTCTCATGTCTACATAAAAATGGGTACTGCTGAGCCAAATCATGAGTGGGTGTATAGTTTGCTGCTACAACTTTTGATTTATCTTCATCAATTTTATATCCCCTAAAGACCTGAAATTGTCTCAAAATGTTCTGTATCACTGAAATGCCCTTTTAGGGATATATCAAATACAAAATATCCTCTGCAAATAAAGATGTTCCTGATTGCCATACGATTTATATCCTTGAATTTGTGAGTACCTTATATTTTCTTTCTTTTCTATGTTCGAATCCTGACTAACTCTGGCAATATAAACATGTGCTAAAGAGGTCTTTTGGCCACCCCTACATTGCTTCCTAACTATTACTCTATAACAAATTAAATTTATATATGACAGAATGAATGACTTGTATCCTATGTATTGTAGCTGTAGCAGTGCTTTAACTTGTTTAATGTATCAGTTGTTCTGTATGTATGTATGTATGTATGTATGGAGCTTTTCTCCCTGGGCCTCCACTGAAAATGGACAAGTATCCAGTCGGAGTATCCCAGTCAACAAATGTAAAATAAAATAAATAAATAAATTATTTGTCAGTGGCTCTAAATATAAAACAAACAACATGGGAGAAAGAGAACAGCCCTGCCTGGTTTCTCTTTTCAAACATAGGTTGCAGGAGTGGAACCTTCCCACGTTAACTATGACCTTTGACTCTTCATATATCCTACTAATTAACCTTATTATTGGGAATGGAAATGCTTCCATTGCTTTATTCCTAAAATCCCATCTTACTCTATGAAATGCATCCTCTGCATCAAGACCCACCAACAACAGTGATATTTTATTAGATTCTCCTCCCTGTAGATAATCATTATTCTATTAATGTGTCAAATGCTTGCCTCCTCTCCACAAAACCATGTTCACACTTGTCTATTTTGGCAACACCTTTGCCATTCTCTTAGTTATGGCAGCCTGATTTGAAAATTAAATGGGTCAATATGAAGCTGAGTAATACAATAACCACAGCTTGTTGCCAAGATACTGGTGCTTCTCCCCATTTTGAAATACTGTTAAACAAAACTTTGCAGACTTTATCTTTATCTACAATGTAAGTGAAAGCTGAGGTGTCTGTAGATGAAACGGGTTTGACTGCACATGTACTTCTTGAATAACCTTACATAATTACTAGTTCATCATATTTTTTTCTGATTTACATAATTTTATCTTGTTTACTTTATTGTAATTTGCACTGCTTTGTATACTTTTTAATGTTCCAAAATGAAATAAATGTTACAATCAGTTCTAATTGGTGTGTGTGTAAACTTCACAGGCAGAGTCTGAAAATAGTCCACTAGGATCACTACTGCATGGAGTCAACAAATTCAATAAAATATAACAAAAAGAATGGGATGCAAATAAACAAACTGTGGGCAATTTTGTTTATACCTTTAGGATTCAGCAAAGAGCACATGATGCAGTTACACCAAATAAAAGTGGACTGATATGATATTGATAGCCACCTCCACTTGCATAGAGGACTAGAACTCTGAGCAATGACAGATATGACCCATGTCTGAGTAATGACACAGATGACCCATGTCTGAGTAATGACACAGATGACCCATGTCTGAGTAATGACACAGATGACCCATGTCTAAATAATGAAAGAGAGAACCCATGTTTAATTAGCATTTAGGGCACATTTTGAAACTTGCATGGCAGCAGGAAATGTGGGTTACTTATATCCTCTCCCTCAGTGGAGGGGGCATAGGGGAGCAAGTCTGAGGAACATAGTCACAAGGTAGAATTCCTAATGGAGACTGGGCTCATATGGGAGCACTGGCTTCAAGGGTGACAAGGTAGTCTTGAGGGGTTACATAAAATGTGGAAGTGAGTGATGCAGACTAGCTGAGAATCATTACACACCGATTCCGCCGCCCCCCCCCAAAAAAAGTGAGTAACTAGGTATACACTGAGGGTTTAGGGCTTAAACACAAGTAACCCTCACCCTGCTCTCTGTGGATAAAAGCACTGCTCATTTCTCACTTCAGGTAGGACTAAATAAGCTGTAGAGTTCTTGTTTCACAGGGAAAGAATAGGCTAATACATTGAGTGGATGGGAGAATGATGGTCATGAAGGGAGAAAAAGCAAGCAAAAAAAAAAACAACCATTTTTTCCCATTTTTGCCTCTGGAATATTTCCTAATATCTAGAGTGGGCAAGCTGGTGTCAGTAGACCTATATCAAGAGAAGTCTGTCTCTTTAAACCTGACAAGTCTGCCTTGGCCAGTTCTCCCTGCTTGAGTTATAGTATTTCACTTTTGTCAAGCCAATTGGGTTTGTCCTCACATAGTAAACCAACATCAGATATGCAGTGGATTCTACCCAAACATTTGCATAGGCACCTCAGCAAAACAAAACAAAAAAAAAATGTAAGCTGCATTTTCCTGCCAATTTTGCTTAGTGTCTTACACTTTTTCTTTTTTATAATGATGTTAAGGCAGAGGTATCTCTACAGATACTATTTGCTTTACTTTTCCTTGCAAAACATTTCTTTCTCAATCTGTATATTTCCTTTATGATGAACCTACACTATTAAAGTAATGAAACACCATACACTGCTTTACAATCATGCAATTAGCATTGCCTCTTTCCTCCAAAGTCTCATTTCTGAGCAACTCATGCAGTTGTATCTATCTTTTTTGCTCACTGCTAAAGACAGGCCTTGACAGATTAATTCCCAGACCAGTGGGACTTGTATCCTGCTTCACTCAGCTATCACCCCAATTCTCCAGACCACCCATTATATTTGCTCTGATCTCCACCCACCGTCACACCCACAATACACACCTCTTAAAAAGACTCCCCAATTTCACTGTGTATTATCCCTACTTCCATAACTTCCTCACTAACAAACCACCACACCGACCTTATTTCCCAGCAGCTAGCTACTATCAGAGTCACACTTGTATATGACAGCTAAAACTCAATCATTGTTCCGTCTGCCTAAAAACACCAAAGACCCCATTCCAGACTATACTCCTTACAGACCTCTTAACTGTCCCCATTTTGTAGGTTCCCTATTACCAGATCACAGCCGCAGTTTGTCGAATGTGTCTTGATAGAACTGAAAAGAGTGAAAAGGCAAAATAGCAAAGTGGCTTTTCAGCTTCTTCTGGGAAAGAATTTGCTTGGCCGCTTTCATTACTTTGCCATTTTCGGCGCTGTAGTGCAATCTCATAGTTAGTATATTTAAGTAGGGAGGTGTGGGGGCACAGCCCTCCATGTTGGGGGGTAGCCCCCCACATTATGTATTTTTTTTATTTTGGAACAGTTATTTTTTTCCCTTGGAAAAAAATTGCTGTTCTGTGGTTTTGACATTGTAAGCTTTCACTTACATGGGATCGATTAATTATCGTTCACTTTTGTAAGCGTGTGATAATATAATATAGACCCCACCCCATTTTGTATGTAAAATCCCCTGATGTTTCTCAAAATTTTCTTCCATTCTTCCTAAAATTAAATCATTGAGAATTTTGTAAGATAATGGCACCAACATTAAATATGTCCCTAATGTCGAGCCTTTTCCTTAATTTTTTACTTTGTTCCAAATTCTCCTCGTAAAAGTGGTGAAGAATGTAAACAACATGAAAACCCCTTTTTAAAATCCACTTCCAAAACCACATTCTTACAGCTCTGTTTTATGTGATAATTTTTCTTTAAGTTTTGAATGTGTGTACCTTGTAGAAGTGTATTATTGGTAGGTTTGGGAGTGCAGTACTGATGACAAAAGTGATGTAATGATTTTAATTGGCTATTGAAAAAGTTATTGTATCTGATGAAGTTCATTTAAAGTATTGTTTTGGAATGTAAGCGCTTATATCTTTTAAACATTTTTGGCCTTTTAAATTTGAATGTACTTGTGGGCATTTTTTTTTTGTAATAAATTCATAACTATTCAACTGAGTCCATCTTCTTGCAGATTGGATTTTGAACAGTTTGGAGTATTTGGCTTTATGTTTACAGTATGGATTGTGATCATTTTTCATGTCTTCCAGTAAGCAGGAGTATCACAAACTCAAAATGAATCAGTGGGGGACTTGACTATACTAATGAAGCAACTTACTAAATGAATGGAATGACAAACAGATTTCTTTGTCTCAGTCATCTAAACAAGTGGACACTCATATGCACTCCCGGGAAATTTTGGTGAATAACAACATTGTTGTTAATGCTGAAACAAGTTTGGCACAACATTTAGCTAGAAGACCTGTCTTGCGTGTGGAAGAGGTTAGTACTGGCAATAACTAACATTTATAATTTGCCTGCACGGTGGGGGAATACAACTCCCACTTTAACAGATTGGTTACGAGTGAATACTGGTCTAAATGAAAGTGCCAATGCTGTATCTAGTAACTTGAATGATAAACTAGGTGAATTTGAACTTTCTGAAGTACTTAGTAGGGAAGTATCTGTATTAGATAAAGCCATCACTCAAGACCCATTCTTTTCTAACAAATACGAATATACTCATATATTTCGGTTTATTGACGAGCAACTGCAAGTGATTAAAAATAGGAAAATAAAAAAACTCTCTAGAGACGAGGAGGAGTACAATACTAATACTGCCTATCCACCACAGGTGTGGGAGAAGAGACAATTTCATTCAAACATGGAATCAAACAATAGTGATAATAGGGCTATACTTAATTTTGATATTGATGATGATTTTTTGGATGAAGGGGGCAATCCACTCCTCAGATGCTCAGAGCAGTTGATGAATCAATACCAAGTGGGTTTCAATCAACAGGAACCACAATATTTCAACCATCCTTTGGTGAGAGGAGAATCAAACTCGAACAGAGAAAACAGCAGAGGAGCATGGAGGGGAAGGAAACAGATTTACTGTCAGTAACTAGTCGACCATCAGATGATGAACATGACTTCATGCTACCTCCGGTCAAAATTGAACTGAACAACTTAAAAGACTTTAAAATTTATAAATTTTCTTCTTTGTCAATTGATTCAGATATTTGTGACTTATTTTCAAAAGGTTTGACTTTTATACCAAGTAGACCGGTTAATCTTGTACAGGCCCTTATGGATTTAAAGCATTTAATCCATTTATGGTCTCAAGTACATACAATGCCCTTTTACATGCAACCCAAGAATTATTTGCAAGAGTTTGTGAGCTCAGTATTTGAGCTCTAAGCTCCCCAAAGAAAAGGGAATCATTTGAGTAAGGAGGAAGTGATGGGATTGGATTTTCTCATAATGAAACCAGATAAAGGGGGATGTTTGGTTATTATGAATAAAACTAATTATGGGTTTAAAATGAAAAAGATTTTAATTAGTCGAACCTATGAAAAGAGTTCACTTCGTGAATTGAATGGGACTTATAGGACAATTAGAGCCTTTTTCAGGACCTTTTTATTGATGGGTCTATTGCTGTTGAACTCAATTATTTGAGTGTTATCCATCCAGCCACTCCAGTTATTTTTGGGGTGCCCAAATACATAAGGATGTGAATCAGCCCCTCATGCATCCAATTGTTGATGCAAGGGGTTTGTTTACCCATCTTTTGGCTAAATACTTGGATATGAAACTTAAACAATATGTTTTGAAAGAACTTCACTTATGTTTTGACTCATGGAATTTTTTAAAGAGAATGGATAATGTAGAATTTGATGCCATTTTTTTGTTTATAACGGTGGATGTTAAAGAGCTCTACACTGTTATACCTCATGATTTAGGTGAACAATGGTCCTGTGACTATCTTAGAATAAAGAGAATACCACAGGAGTGATCAATATGTATGAACAATTGTTGGGTATGGTCCTGAAAAGTAACTTTATTCTGTTTGAAAATTAGTTGTTCCTTCAAGTGGAGGGTGTTGCTATGGGGTCCTCGGGCAGGGGTTTGTATGCAAACATCATTATGCTAGAATGAGAAAGAAAGATTTTTAGTTAATTCCCTGTTCTTCTCTTTTTGTCATGCATACACCCACGTTTTGGATGGTATATTCATCCTGTGGAAGGGCCCAAGGATGCAAGTTGAAAATATTTTGAAATATCTTAATGAGACAACTACATTTTTGAGATTTTTATATTATTAGTGAAGAAAAAATCCCATATTTAGACATTTTATTAAAGAAAGACATCCTAAATTGAAAATTCCTCGCTTAAATCTTCTGGAAGGAAACCTAGTTCAACAGTTTCCCACATTTTAACAGTAACCATCCATTTATACAAAAGTGGAATGTAATTAAGGACCAATTTGTTAGACTAGCCCATATGGTGACTTTGTGGGAGACTTTTTTTGGGAGAATTTGAAAACTTGAAAAGAATGTTTCTTAAACAAGGATATCCCTGGAATTTAGTTGTGAACATCATGATTGAGGTAACCGAAAAGAAATCAATAGAGCATTTGGAACCAATTTTGTGTATCAAATTAGCTAGTCATATAATTGATGAAAATCGATGAAAATCAAGGTATCGATTTATCCATCTTTGTTAATGGCCTAGTGGTACTGAATAATGGGAAAACGGAATGTTTTAGATCTTCCTTTATCACTGCATTTACTACTGATAGCCACAATATAAAAAAATATTTCAGAACTGGGGCTTTTTAAGCAGTAATAAAGATGTTAGAAACTATGTGGGGGACAATCTCATCTTTGTATATATAAAGAGTTGGAATTTTAAAAATATTTTTGAAAATCAACATGAACAGAGAAATACTGGATATATGTACAAGTGCGCAGTTTGTGCCTATTATTCCTATATCTTAGAAGTTAGTGAAATTACCATAAATGGTTTAAAAATAAAAATCTGTGGTAGGCTCTCTTGCCATTCTGAAAAGGTTGTTTATTGTGCAACTTGTTCCCATTGCCCATGTTTTTACGTGGGTAAAGCAGAACATAAACTGAATAGTAGGATAAGGGAACATTTGAGGGATATAAGAGCTAAAAAAGAGGTTAACACTTTAGCAAAACATATTAAACAGAACCCCGAACATGAGTTTAGATTTATTATTTTGGATACCTTGCAAGTATCGGAGAGGAGAGGACCTGGCCATTATTATTGGAGAAAGCCAAACTTGCTTGGCAGTTGTGTTTAAATCCAAGGTATTGGCTTGGTTTAAATAAAACCCTGTCAATTAAAAGTATTTTAATGTGTTTTTTTAAATGGATTTTAAATAGGAATTTTCATGTTGTTTACATTCTTCACATTCTTACAGCTCTGTTTTAACCGATATTTTTTCTTTTAAGTTTTGGAGGTGTGTGCCTTGTAGAAGTGTATTATTGATAGGTTTGGAAGTGTAGTACTGATCACAAAAGTGACATAATGATTTTAACCAGTTATTTAAAAAGATGAATGAATGCTATTATTGTATCTGATGAAGTTCCTTTAAAGTACTGTTTTGGAACAAAAGCTCTTAAATCTTTTAAACAGTTTTGGCATTTTAAATTTGAATGTACTCGTGGACAATTTCTTGTAATAAATTTATAATTATTCTGTCAGTCCATCTTCTTGTGGATTGGATTTTGAACAGTTTGCAGTACTTGGTTTTACATTTGCAGTTTGGATTGTGGTCAATACGCTATGTAAAGACTTGACAAAGGCATTTGACCTCTTTGACCACTCTCTTCCTCAAAATAGAATAACAGAAACTAGTACAAGTCTAGATGCTACTCTGTGGTTCAAATACTTCCTTCACTGAGAGTCACTTCAGAGTTACAAGAGGATCCTCCCAATCAGAATCTGCACCTGTTACCAAAGATATACCATGAAAATCCATTCTTACCCCCTCCTCTTCTCCATATTCATTAACAAACCTTTTTTGTGACCTCCCCCATCTCCCACTTATTCTCTATGCTGATGACATGGTCATTTACCTGTCAGGTCGCTCTCACACCAACATTCAATGCCAACTCCAGTCAGACTTACACAAGCTCCACCAATGGCTCATAAATTACTTTTCAGCTCCACCAAGACCAAAACTATGATTTTTGGAACTCCACAGAAAATTCAGCAAGCACCTATATTTGACCTACACGACCATTTCATAGAGACAGCCTCCCCCTTCAAATAACCAAGACAATGTCTTGATCGGTCACTAAACTTCCATTCCACACAGAGAAAGTGAGAGGCAAAATGAATTCCCTCCACTTCTGGGCCAAAAACGTCGCTCCTTTTTAATCCCAACCAGCCAGAACACCCATTGGCAAAGGAGTTCCCCTGTCTCAACTTGATTATGGGCTCCCAATTTTTGCTTCTGCCTCCAAGAAAAACATTTCCACGCACTAGACTATCTCCAACAACTTATGCCAATTTACTACAAATTCAACTCTCTGTGACCATGACTGTATCAGCTTAGAAAAACCCAAATTGTTACCGATAAAATGAAGATCTATCCTATTTTTAGGATCCCAGCTCTACAAACTATTCAAACTACGCACATGTACTCCACTAGAAGTTAGACTTCACACAAAAAAAAACTCCTCATACAACCTGAGACACTACTCACAAGCCATACTAACTCTCATTAACCCTAGAACCAAATTCCATACAGCTGCATACCCTCTCTCTTGGGCAAACACTCCTCACTAACAATAAGAAAATCAACTCTTATTGCAAATTCCGAATGCAACACAAAAAGCACTTCTTTAAGCATGCCAAATCCTCCTGCTTCAACACAAGATATACCAATTAACCTATCTCCTTTCTGAATGTCTCTTCTCCTCACTCAAGATTCACTGAAGATTGACTCACTTTAGAAACTAGCATATATATATTGTACATTACACTCTGCTTTATTGTACAATGCACTGTGCTTGTTAACTGGAATGTATATACACAGTTTTCTTTATATATATATATATATATATATATATATATATATATATATATATATATATATATATATATATATATAATTAGTCTGAACTATTCTGTTCCTATTTTTGTTTCTGTATTTTTGTTTGTGAAATGTTTTGTGTTTCACCCAGACTGAGCCAGAAATTGGTCAGTATTGATCAGTGTACTTCCCTATCAAATATACATAAATAAATATAAACAAATAAATTAAAAACACATCCAGCATCATGTTGCATAACATGCAGATACACAATCATACATAATACTATGGCAGGCTGAAAGAGGACAAAATGAAAGGGAAAAAAATGTTTTACTTCAGGCACAGTACAATGGTAGGCCTGAAAATCAGAGGTTGTCCCGTATTAAGGCAATTTACTATCAGCAAGAAATGTAAAAAATCCTTGTTTTGCTGAACAAGTAAAAAACTCGGTGGCTGGAGTGTGATGGAAATAGACAGGTAGGGTAAACAAAGGCATGTGATAAAAAAGAAGAAAACTTTGATATAGGTTGGGAAAATGGGTGTCATTCCAAAGCTGGGCAGTTAATACTGAGACTTATATGCTTTAATGTCCTTAACTAACTAGTGTGTGAAGAGGTAGATTAGCAAGTAAGGCTGAAAGACAGACCAGCTAGCCAAAATGGTGATTTTCATTGTTACAGGTATCAGCAAACAATAACAAGTCCCATGACAGATACATACAAAACTTACCTAGAAAGACCACAGAAAATCACCAAAATTTGTGTACTACGATATTTGAACACGATTGGTTAGCTGGACAATGCAAGCATGTATAAAAGCAAGTCATTTTAAAGTACAGGGGCAAATATCAACTCCATAACACTAAAATGATGCCACTGCTTCAAACCTTTAGCTGTAATAGCTCCAGATACTTAAAACTATGGTAATGATTTCAGGGCATGGCCCGATCTCCCAAGTAATGAAATTAAATAAAATAGATACATACAGGTGCACTAGATGAGTGAACCAATATTCTGCATGATGGAAGAGAAAACAAAGAAAAGTGAATCTCTGTGGGATCTCCTGCATCAAGACATTATACCGAGAGTATGCAGATTAGATGTAAAAGCCTTCGTAAATACATTTCAGCTCATCCTTTTAAACGTAATTTGGAGTGTTTTGCATCATGCAGTCTCACTGTACACCTTATGTATATGAGATGCTGTCATTGTCTTCAGCATTTATTGCAGTAGAATTAATTTCATGCTAGATGAAGTAACCAAACAGTAAACAGGCTCAAACATAGCACAGCAAGAAAAGGATTGCTTTTGGTAAAGAGTACCAAGGGAGGGATTAAATACTACTGTACTGAGATCATCCATTAGAATATTTATTGTTATGGAAAGTTCATATGAGACTGAACTGGTTTGTCTGAAATACCTTTCAGAGAAGGATCTTTGTTCTTTGAATCATATCAAACATAACAGTAATAAAGCAGGGTAGATTCTAACAGATGTTTCATGAATGAATGCCTTGTAGCACTATAAGGTAAAACAGGCTGTGCAATTGAATATGACATCTAAATAGTATAGTTCTATACAAAAAAAGAAAGAATAAGAAAACAGCACTCAGGGTAGTAAATGTAACCTACTGGTTGTGAATTGTTCATGCCTCCGACAGTATAGCCTTAAGGACCTACTAGACACTACCTGTTCTAATTCTAGTAAAATCACACACTTACCACTCCAATAAGTTTTACTATTAAATTAGGCTGTTCTACCTCAACCTTGAATGAGATGCACATGACAATATTTCCTCATTTCTAATGCACTGTGAATATTTCTCATAATTCTCAGCATACTTAAAATATTGAATAATTCTTCCCCTAAATTATTATGCTCCTGAAAATAAACCGATCGCTGTATCATCTGATTTAATGTAAACCCAGACATTCATTTAGAAAGAGAAGGAGTGATTGTATGCAAACACACCTTGTCTTTCTGCAAAATCAGAAGCAGTTCCTTGTGCATCAAAGTCTGAAACTTGGAAATCCTTTGAGCAGAAGTAATGGAAACTAAAAGTAATGCTTTCTGTGCTAGAAGGCACAGCTGAGAAATTATTACATGCTCAAAGGAAAGCAGAGTTTGTGTCTTTGTCTGTCAATTTTCCATCCAAGCTAGTCAGCTTGGAAGAGAAGGGCCAAATGCATACTTATCCTGACCACATGTAAAAGTGGGCAAGAATGGAAGACTGATTTTTACTTTAACAGTAACAAATGACAGCAAACACCTTATGCTGTTTACCTTGTACAAAGCTATTTCATTCCAGAGAATGCATAGTTTTAGTGGAATGTCTGTATACTGTCACTAAAGCCGCTGTAATTTTTAATAGCGAGCCTAATTAAAAAAAATAAATAAATGAGAAGAAAACAGGTTCACATGATAAACAGCCAGCAAGACTTAGGAGAAAATAGAGGTATAGGATATTTCCACTGAATGTGGCTACAACAGGAGGAATAAAATGGTATGAAGTCTAGATGCAGTGATGGGGTTAAAGGAATCTCCTATTACAACCACTACATGTACTTTCTAATGAAAATGAAATGGGGAAAGGCAAGAAGAGATGCGTGTTTACAGGAGAACACTTTCTTACAGAAGTTTAACAGGTGAAGGCAAAGTAGGCATTTTATGTGATGTACAAGAGCAGTGTCTACCTGTGGATGGACTACATGTCAAGTCATATCTTTAGCCACAGAGATCACTAGCTCCCAAGTAGTTGACAGAATTATTATGCTGTCCTGAATCATGGATTGCTGATTAGGGCAGGCCAGTGTATACAGTTAACCCATGAGATCTGTATGTGTTGGGGCAGAATTGTGTGAAGAACTACCATGACTGCAGGTGCCACATCCATCCATCCATCTGGAGTGCAAAATTGAAAGACCAGTGAGAATACAGACCATGAGAACAAAGTCATGGTATAGGAGATACAATGTTAAGCAGAAGGAAAAATAGCACCTGCAGCACAAATCGCACAAGTAAATGTGCATTTGGGATAAAGCAACACAGATGCAAGGACAAAATGAGAGATAGCATTGATGAACATGATCAATGCATCAGTGAAGTGAAACATAAGGAGGGCACAGAAAAGCAGCTATAAAAGTGAGCTTGGCATAAGGAACAAGAGGGTGCTAGCATGCATGGAATGCTGCAAAGGACTGCATGGAATGAAGAATGCCAATAAATCACTAGGAGTCATAAAATGCAAAAGGCACAGCACTATATTATAAACCAGCTTCCCATAATGTAAGCAATAACCAGGACGTGTACAGAGCAACGCTGCATGAATGAGGGTAAGTAAATAAGTAAAACAGAGTTTCTCTCTCTTTCTCAAGATTGCCAGCAGCCAAAGTATAATTTATGTGATCTGACATGCTGCAAGCTTTGTTTGCAGATAAAGTGGTGTGTCTATGCATGGTCTAGGCCTATTTAAATGAAAAGTATTATGAAGTGCTAACCTGAAGATTTCTAGGATAGGTTATAGGTTCATAGGTTCATACTAGGCTATCTGCCCTTGGGTATTTAGAAGCCTAGCCAGTGTGTGTTTGGCTTTCGCCACCCATTTTAAAATGAATTTTGCTATGCCCTTTTTCGAGGTTAGTATACTGTGCATCTGTCTAACAGTGACACAGAAGTGATACCCAGAGTAAATCTACGCTCTCCCATCCACTCATCAAGATTCCTCTTGAAGAGAGTCAATGAGGGACTCTGCCTAACCTGGACTGGGTTTTTATTCCAGAGTGAAGGGAGCCTCTGGGTTATGAATCTGTCCCTCCAGCATGTCCTATTTATTTCAGTGCTGAGGTTCAAGTCTCTCAAGCGCGTAGCTTGATGGGATTTGGATTTTCTGAGGTGGAGCATGTCCATTAATTCCGGGTTGGACATGGCTTTATACGTCAGGCACAGATCGCCTCTGAGCAGGCGGTATGCCACTGAGTAGAGCTGGAGTTTCTTTAACCGGGCAGCATATGGCATCTGTTTGAGACCTTTGATCCTCTTGGTGAGGTACTTTTGGGGTCTTTCCAGTTGCTGCAGGTGTCTGGTAAGGTACATCCCAAAAGGGGCATTGTACTCAATTATGGGCCTGATGAGGGATAAGTAAAGAGGCACGATGACCTCCCCTGATCTAGATGTGAATCCCTTCATGATTAGGTGGGCTATATAAAATGATTTTCTAACCACTTTGCCACAAGGTTGTCAAATGAGAGACTGCTATCAACTTGGGTCCCCTGGTCCCTAATTACTTCTTCCATACTTAATGGATTACCATCTATGTGGTAATTTGTGGGCACTTTGTTTTTGCCGAAAGGGATGACTATACACTTTTTGGCGTTTAGCTTGAGGCCATGGCTCTGGCACCAGTTATCTGTTTCTATGAGGCCTTTATGTAGGATGCTTGTGTCAGCTGGAGAGTCGATTATGGCACCCAGTTTGCAGTCATCTGCGAACTTGGTCAGCCACAGTCCTTCCGTGTTAGCCTGTACCTCCGAGAAATATATACCGAACAAGAGAGGTCCCAGGACTGAGCCTTGTGGGATGCTACTTGTAACTGGTTTGGAGTCTGACATGGCTCCAGCAATTCTAACCATGTGGGTTCTGTCCTTGAGCCAGTTTGCAACCCATCTAGTGACATAGGGGTTTATATTTAAGCTGGTGAGCTTATCTATAATGCCCGAGTGGGGTATTGTATCGAAGGCTTTTGCGAGGTCCAGGTAGGCTGTGTGGACCACCTTCCCCTCGTCAATGGCCTTGGTGACTGTTTCAAAGAAATCAACCAGGTTTAAGAGGCAGGATCTGCCCTTAACAAAGCCGAACTGGGTAGGATCCAGTGTCTGTAGGTCCCCAATATCTTTATTTATGAGGTCCATGATGATCCTTTCCATAGCTTTGCAGATCAAGCTAGTCAGGATTATGGGGCAATAGTTTCCAGGATCCGTTGAGGCACCACCTTTGTGGAGAGGGACCACTGTTGCTGTACACCACTCTTTGGGTACATATCCTGTAGTAAGGCTGAGATTGAACAGTAGTTTTATGTTTGGGTTTAGTTCTTCTTGGAGTTCATGTAAGACACAGCCTGGGACAAGATCTGTCCCATTGATGCTGTGTTTTTTGCTTTGGAGAGGGCGGCTCTTACCTGAGCATCTGAGATGTCAGGGGGGCAGCACTCTGCTGGGATAGATATTTGCCCTTATGGTGGGGAAGGGGGGGGGGGAGTTTGCGCTGAACCTGTCAGCTAGGATATTGGCAATGTCTGTGGGTTTGGTGTATTTTTTGTCATTTTGGACTAATTCTGAGCATATCTGGGAATTCCCACCCAGGTTCCTAACATAACTAAAGAAAGCCTTGTGATTATCCTTAGCATCCTGTGCAATTTTTCTCTCAAAGCTTAGACGATTTTATGAGTGCCAGTAGTTTTTTGCTAATACTGATCAGAGATGCCTTCCCTTTTTGGGATTTTGCTCTATCATGTAGTAGCTTCCTACTTCTATTGTATAGCTTGTTTATGGCTGGGGTCCACCAGACAGGACGCCTGCCTTTGGAGGATTGGGTCTTGGTTTTGTTTGGGATTGCATGATCCATGCATTCCTGAAGGTGTTCATAGAATGCGTTTATAAAGGATTCTGAGGTCTGGGACGTATTTTCCACAGGCCCGGGGGCTTTGAAGGATTCCACCTTGGTTTTGAGGAGTGTGAAATTTGCTTTAGAGAAGTTTTTCACTGTGGTTTTTCTGGGCAGGGGCTGGGGTCGGGATGTGAATATCTAGTGAGATTAGTTTATGGTCTGATCTTACCAGTGAGGGATACACTTCTGGTCTGGAGCATAGAGTCCTCATGTTGATGATGATTAGGTCCAGTATGTTTTCCCCTCTTGTGGGAGTGGTAACAAGCTGTTCCATAGCATATGAGTTTATAAATTCTAGGAACCTTTGGGCTAGGGTGTTGGAGATAGAGTAATGCTCCCAATTTATGTTTGGGTAATTGAAGTCGTGGTGTTTGGAGAGACCTTCATATTTTCCAGTGTTCTCAGGAAGGCCGAGTGGAGTTCCTGGGTTTGGGAGGGTGGTCTGTAGCAGGCTATAAACTGGAAGGCAGTTTTACCCACTGTTAGTTGCACATGGATAGTCTCTGATGCTTTGTGCTGTGCCACCAACCTGGAGGTGTGGGTATCTTTGATGAATATTGATACTCCCCCTCCTTTTGTGGTTCGGTCCAAGTTTTGGGGCCGAAAAACATGGTATGAGGTATAACCTGGTAGTGCTGGGGTGCTCTCGGGAGCCTTGAACCAGGTTTCTGTTACTGCACAGATATCGATGTTCTCCATGCTAAGGAGAGTTTCAAGTGCATGCATCTTGAGGTCTAGACTTCTGGCATTGAGTAGCATTACTCTTAGTTTCTTATCCCTTGTGATACCTATGGAGGTGGGTTTGTCTTTTGAGCCATGCCTAAAAAAGGCACTATGGGGGTGGCAAGAGCCTTTGCCAATATCCAAAAGCCCAGGGGGTGACAGGTGCAAGCCGTCCCTAGCGAAGCATCATGGCTTGTCGAGCATGTCATCCCAGGCTGACAGGCATTGGATCCCCTTTGAATGACACCAATACTTAAGTCAATTGTTGAAATTGATCATCTTGTCTTCATATTGTGGCATCATTCTTGGTGAGGGTAAGATGCTACTCAAGGTCAGGGTCATACTGGCCTGGGCTACATGCTCAGAGAGCTCCTCTATGTCTCTCTTCATGTAGTCCAGGGAGGTACATCTCAGGTCATTCACACCAGCATGGACAATGACTGAGTCATATTTGTACTTGCCTTGCAGTGACCTGAGTGCTTGTGTTATGTGGCAGATCCTAGCGCCCGCTAGGATGTGATGTGAATTTTACTGCTAGTATATTCTGTGAATGCCAATATTTGGGGAATTACTATATGCCTCTGTGATGCAAGAGGCAAGGATTTTTGACATCTGTTCTTGTGTGCTCAAGAGACTCATGAATACATGTTGCAATGACAGGCAGCACAGTGGGGGTTCAATGAATAGAATAAGATTGCTGTCTCACAGCTCAAGATTCACAGTTCAGCTCTCATCTTTTGTCAATGTCTATGTAAGCTTAGTTTACTTCTTCCTTCCAGAAGGAAGTTCCTGATGTCCTACAGGCTCACTGATAATACAAGGATGTAAATATAACCATGCTGAATTTACTTCAGTTTTTGGTTACACAGTCACCAATATTTAGTTATCAAACAAATGCACTTATAAGCTGTGATGATATGAGGTATTGCCAGCTCTGCCAGGGGATGTGTAACATATGCCAGCATAGTTAGATGGAGTTTTATAAAGAATCGAACGTCATTTGTATAACAAACTGATTTGTACAGATGCTTGTGTTGAAAATGTATGTGTAAAGCTGCTTGTGTTAAAAAATGTACCAACAGTGGGTCCTGCTGGACAGAAAATAAATGCACATGTATATCAGACAGTATTGCAACTGTTGAAATTAATATAATGCAACACATGATACCGGAAGAGAAGAGGTTAATCTCAGTACAGCTAATTTTGAAAAATAGTCTGAAATTAAATTACCTAGTTTATGCCATAACTATTATATCTTACAGTTCTGACTGCAGCCGGAGACAAAATGTCTGTAAACCGAGACTAGAAATGCTACTGTATTATCCTTAGGGGTGAAGTAATTGCCACCCTGGAAGGGTGGAAGTTTTGAAATGGTTTTATAGCTTCCAGATATGATAACACATCTCAGCAAAACTCTGTGTGTATGGTAACACATATGTGCTAAATTCTAATTCAGTCAGGTGATCAGATGTATCTGATGTAAAATCCAGCACTAAATTGATGTTTTAGCAGCAGATGAGACAAAAGTCACAGGGCAGCCTGTTTTTGAAACCTGACAAAGGAGGAAGACCACTCACTCACTTCATCTTGCTTTGCTTTAGTAAGTAACCAGGAAATAGAAACTATTTAGATCAGTCAGGAAAACATAGTGAGATTAGTTAAGTACTGTTTTTCTGTATCTGTGTGAATCTATCCATCTCTGTTATTTTTAATATGTCCTGTGATTGAGACTCTAGTGTTTATGGTAAATAGATATTTAGTATTTCAATGTTCCTTATTTATTATTAAATATATTTAAATATTTCTTTGTGGCTGGTCTTTTAGAGAGTATTTTAACCTTTAAGAGTGCTTATATTTATTTGGTAATACAGTGTCTGCTCCTGAAAGCCTTTCTGCATAGGTCAGACACTACCATTTGTATTAGTATTAATTGTACTCAATATAATAGGGTACCCTTGTAAGATCCTTAGAGTAGCTGTCTTTGGAATGTTCTGGTGGCAGAACCTATGCTAAGGTCTGAGCAGAGAGGCATAGCTGGTAAATGTGTGCCAGCCTTTCCTAGGTGTGCTTGTGTGTGCGTGAAAATCAAATCTCAGTGTGTGTGTACCAGCTACTTGGAGCAAGGATGCAGAGTGGAGAACTTGGCTTTGAACACTCAGTTAAGGACTCAACTGTACAGCTGTGTCAGTGGAGAGTCTTATGTGGGACCTGGATAGAGAGAGGGGAAAAAGCCCCAGCACTGTGTGAGCTGCCTGTGTGCTCTTAAGGGAAATTGTGCATGGCGCAGAAAGCTACATCTGGAAATACTGTGTGTATCTGTTTTGTTCCAAGTGAACATCCCTCATTGGTGTCCATGGTGAGGACTGAGAATCCTTGATCACTAGCCCAGAGGAGGGATGTCACATAAGCCTCAAGAGGTATAGTGGGTTTAAAAATTTTGAATAGTGATTGAACAACATTACCAACAACTTGAAAGTCTTTGAAACAAATCCAGACCTTCTATGGCCTGTTATACGTTGGTTGTGTGCTGAGGTTGTGGCATATAAATCCTGTCAGATTATTTAGGCCAGTGAAAGTAGCAGTCCCTGTCTGGGTACTCTACTTTGCAAACTTACAAATCTGTACCCAACAGATTGATCCCTTCAGTGTAGTATGTGTCTATATAGAGCTACAATGCCAAAAACAGCTGTTTCTATGCCTAAAGTTATTTAGTGGATGTCAATTCATACACCTAAGACATTGTTACATGGTTATGCTGTTTGCTGGTGCCCTCCAAATGCCTGCACTATGCACAGACTGGGGGATACAAGACTGTGATAAAATGTGATGCTGGAAGTAAAAGAATTTTAACAGTGGCCAGCCTTATGGTGCAGGGAAGAGAGAACCAACTCACCTGTATCACTGAAGACCCGGGTTCAGGTTGCATTCCTATCCTAGTATGACCTGTAGGAAGGGAGACAAGACAGATTGTGAAACCTCTTTTGTCCTGATGGATGTTTCATGCTTAATCATAAGTTTTTGCTTAGTAATAACAGACCAGTGGAACACAAAATAATAGCGCCTAACAGCTAGTCCAGTAGCAGCAACAGTGCTACAGCACACAGGTGTGGCCTCATACTGATGTATTGCATGTTGAAAATGAGTGTATTTATACATGTAAGAACAGTTCTGTCATATGTATTAGGATTTCTGTACTTCCAACACTAAACAAAATCCTGAAAAAATCTATTTACGGCTGACTCACCACATATCTTCAAATGCACCAATTATTTTCTAAAAACAAACAGCAACGTTTTTGGTCAGGCAGGTGTTCCATGAGTGCAATATGGACCCTAAAAATATCTCCACCAATATAGGCAGAGGAAACCTAACTGGAGCTGTTTCCATGAACTTAACATGGATTTTTGACATGGTTAACCACCCTGTTCTACTAAAACACTTTAAAGACATTGGCATCAGCTCACAAGATACTCAGTGGTTCAAAGACTACCTCACTGAGAGACGCAGAGATGCTTCAGAGTGAAAATTGGCATGGCAGTATCACAGACTACCTCCACTGAATAAGGAGCTACACAGGGTTCCATACTCACTCTCATTCAATTTTTCATCTTTATAAATAAAACAGTTGATTTTCCATAACTATCACCCTTCCCCTTTACAGATGACATGTCACCCAAAGATCTCCGTCACATCTTCTGATCCAAAGTCAGCTCCAGGCAGACCTCTCTCATATCTAAACAAATGTCATATCATAAAATAACCCCTACTCAACCCAGACATCCAAACATCAAAAATCAGCCTCTTTGGAACAAACAGTGCACTAGCAAAATGTACGTTTGCACTCCACATTATAGTTAAGTTCAACAACCACAGAGAAAGAAAAAAAACTTTAGATACATGGTCACCTTGCCTGGCCTTATCAATCTCAGCTTTCAAGGATACATTAAAAATCTCAGGTCAGAAGTAAACAACGTCCTATTACAGGCCCAAAAACTCTCCATTTGTCTCTCTCTCTCTCTCTCTCTGCCTGACAGCACAGCCACAGGGAAAGACTTTCTACTGGCCCAAATTGAATGTGGCTTACCATTGTTTGCATCCATCTCGATCAGAAAAAATATTCAAATCATCTCCAATAAATATAATGTTTCATTACCAATTCCCTAAGGTATGAACATCACTGCCTTATTTTATTAAGAACCAAATGTGTACCTCTACCAGGCAGAGTAAAGTTCCTTCTGGGGATCCTGCTGTTTAAACTCCTACACCCAGACTCCCCCCACAAATCTCCTCTTCTCAATGAAAGCCATTGTCAGCAACACAGCCAATGACCTTAGGAGCTAATCCATGGCAGGGCCATCACTCCAAACCCATACAGCCAAACTGCGCACCTCTGACCACAACTTTTCTGTTCTTTGCCACAATATATTTTCTATTTTTTATTTGGTATTTTTTAATTCAAAGTATGTTTATCAATGAAATATTAGGTACATTTAGAATTATGCTTCTTGTTAACTTCCTTAGTTTTGGCTGTTATCATATTAAAAACTTGTAGTATTTATTGCTTTTGACAAATGGATTTTCCACATCCTTTCTGGCTCACCACTGTTGACCATAAGCTGCTCTCAAGTTATCATCTCATCCACATGTTCTACCAGACCTGCCTAAGCCTGCTCAGTATTAATCCATGCCTGTGTTTGGGTCCAGTAAGGAGATTGAGGAACCTGGGGCAGTGTCACACTGCTGTCAGGAAGTGCTTTATCTTAGTCACTCACCTGTGCTGTATGTGCCAAGTGACAACCTGAATGCAGGATATGCAATGGTCAACATCAATCAGCTCCTCATTTCTGCAAAGGGCTGAAATCAACAGGACACCCTCACGCAGCAGAGCATTGTTTCTCCAGTCTACTATCAGGGAGTCAGACCATGTGAGTTGTTAGTTTGCACACTTCCCTTATCATCAGGATGGGCACATCTATCCTCCCTGCTTGCACCTTTATGCACCTGAGCGGTTATTCAAAATCAGTTTACCTTGGGTATTGTTAGGGTTTCATCCCTCTTTGCTACCAGTGCAGGCTAAAAATGCATTTACAGGTTCATAGCTAAATACCCGGCTAACTGCCCTTGCAGGCTATTTTAAGCCTAGGCAGTTTCCCTTTTTCTGCTCAAATTAACCTATCCCATTTGGTTAGAGATTATTCTTACCTATCCCATGGTCGATAGTTCCATAATAAGAATAACTTGGATTATACCAGAGATAATTTGATGGGACCAATGCATGGAATAAAGGATTCTGGAGCAGCCTCCGTCCCTTAGCAGTAGAGGAGGTGGTTGTGGGGTAAATGTTGTGTTTCCCATCCATCCATATATCTAAGTTGCACTTCAATATGGTCAGGAATGAACATTATTTTATGTGGATGGGGAGTTTGTTTCAGAACAGCAGTATCCCCTGCAAGGTATACCAATCCATTCTATGCCAGGCACAGGTCAACTCTTAGCAATGTGTGGGAATACTGAGTATATTGACAGGACTTGGAGGTGATCCATGTAGGACATGTTGTATAGGCCTTGTATCCTTTTAGCAAGGTGTAGATCAATGTGTGTGTATGTACCTTTAAAACGCTATCCAAGGGCTTGAACAAGTGCATAAATACTGAGCAAGTGCAAGCTAGACGTCCATGTTATAGTAAGCCGTTGAGATGTAAGCATGTATGCATGGAAGTTCTGTCTGTTAACCAGTTCATTTGTATCTTATGATACTGCTATCCATCCTGATGTGTTTTGATGTATAAAAACATCTAAATGAAGTACCCCACCTGCTTATTATCTATGTGAGAGAGAGAGAGAGATGAGCGACATGGTGTCAGAAGCGGCATGTCGAAAGATCATGATGTTAGAGGCAGCATGGCTAAAATGATTTAAGGCACTTGCTTGGAACTACAGGAATATACAGCAGTGAATCATTCTTATAATGTACAAACTTTGCAAAATAGGTCAGAAATGAATTTCAGATATTAAAACTTGCTCAGCACTATTTCTTTTTCATAATATATGAAACGAGGTATACAGAACGCTCTAAATATTTGCATAAACCGATATGTAAGATACTGATAAAATATTTCATTTACTATGGAAAACGTTTGAATTAAAGTCTGAATTGCATAAAATGAATAAAATAAAGGGAAACTACCACATTTTCACAAAGCATGTATTTTTTGTATTAAGTAAAGATATCCGAGTTATCAAAACTGTATAAAGTGTTCGCATGTTTGTGCAGTGTCACAGTAAATTTATTTCACAGAATACAGCCATTACAAAGCATTATTTCAAAGTACAATATTTTGAAGAATTTATTGTGCATTTGAATGTTTGTTCTTACATAATTACAAGCGCCATATTTTCAGGTGTATATACATACTTTGTGGGCATGGCAGATGGATTTCGAAAACCCAGTGCACTTGTGTTTGACAGTAATATATTGCTGAGAACTGGAGAGTGTTTAAGCAAGAGTACATTTTTATACAGGCTGCATTTTCTGATAAAGATAACAGTACAAAGTAATTTATTCTACTTAATTTAGCTGTGTCAGTAGCCACAGAAAGGGAACGTTCATTTGTGTATGCACCTATTATCTATACAGGAGATTGGGGGGAACCATCATACTGTTGTACAGGATGAGTCAAGGGAGGATCCAGAGTGCTTAAAATGTAAATTTAGAGAAATGTGTAACCCCCACACAAATGTTACAATAGAAAGGCACGTATTTTACACAAGGGATCAAAAGCCTGGTGAAACTTTTGCAGCATATATAACTGACCTGAGGAATAAGGCTAAAATGTGCAGATTTGGTAATTTAAGGGATGATGTTGATAAAGGACAGACTAGTGTGTGGTATAAAAGATTATGCTGTGAGAAAGATATTGCTTCATGACAGTGATTTAACTTTGAATAAGGCCATTGATATTTGTCAGATATACAAGCTCACAGAAAGGTGCACAAATATGCTTACAAATGAGAACTGCTCTAGAAGGCACAGTGACAAAGCTCATATTGATGGTATGCAGCAAGTTATTAAAAGAAACAGGCCCCAAGCACTCGCTGGTAAACCGCAGAGTATTTCAGCAAATTCCAGAGTTCACACAGTCTCCATGAAGCATAAGAGTGAGTCAGCAAACTCAAAGCATGGGCACCAGCCTACTTTCATTGCCAGCTGTCGTAGTTGTGGTGGAAGTCATGAATCTTAAAAGGGAGAAATGTTTAGCTTTTGGTCAGCAATGACACAACTGCGATAAGTGGAATAATTTCAAAAGGTTTTGTAAATCAGAAGGCTCACATTCTTTTATTAAAAGGGAACACTTTAAGAAATGAGTTGATCAATTAGAAAGCTGCAACCCTACTCTTTATGTTGATGGTGTGCCACTGCTTCATGAAATGGTCAATGCAGTAGATTTAAAGGGTCTATATTAAAACATCAAAGTTTTAAAACTTTGAATGTTCTAATATCGACCCGTTTTAATCAAATGCTAAAAATAGCGAAGCTGCAGAACACTGAATTCTTTCCTAGGGAAAGAATTCGGTTGGCCGGGTCTGTGGCTTCGCTATTTTCAGTGCTGTGGTGGAGATTTACGGGTAGTGTTCAGATAAGTGTGCAATTGTGTGGTTGTTAGGATTAGGGCGTGGGTTAGGTGAATTAGGTTTAGGGGCAGGTTAAGTGAGTTAGGGTTAGGGCATGGGTTAGGTGATTGTGCGATAGTGACGGACCTTAGGGTTTGGGTTAAGGTAAGTGGATAGATAGTAGTGTATGCATAGTTTAGTGTAGGGTTAGTTGTAGGATTATAAATGTATGTGTGTATTGATGTTTTTTAGGTGTGCTTGTGTTGTGTGTGTGTGTTTCGGAATAGCAAATTTTTTGCCAAGGAAAAAATTTGCTGTTCTGAATGTTCGATATTATGTGGTTTAGAAATTTTAGGTTTGATGAAATAGCATTCACTATTTTCATCTTTCGATAATATGATACAAATGTAATTTAAAGGCAAAGAATGAACTATTTTATACTGTTCCAATAAATGGCAAACGCAGAGCTCAAAGCTGACACAGGTTCAAAGTGCAATGTTATGTCAGCAAAAACATTTGCTAGTATGTGTCATGGTGAAAGGCTTGATTTGGCAAGGTGTGTGAAGCATGTTGCTTATAGAGGTGAAGAAATTCAAACCGAAGGCTCAGTAGTGCTTTCTTTATCTTGCTGATACATTATCCAGATCACACAGAAACACTGAGAATGAGAATCTTGATTTTTTTTAAGTCATGGAAGTGAGAAATTTTTCTTCCACACATCTTGATGAATTGAGAGATCAGATAGCCACAGATCCAGTTTTATAAAGGCTCAACCACTTTATCAATCAAGGGTGGCTGTCAAAGCAATCTAGTTTACTTCAAGAAGTGCAACCTTATTTTCCATACAGAGATGAGATTTTGGCTAACAAGGGTATCATTATGAAAGGCCCAAAAGTAATTGTTTCAAAGTAGTTACAACACGAGTACATTTCTAGCTTGAATCGTGGTCTCCCAAGGACTGAATCTACCAAATGAAAGGTGAGAGGACTAGTATTTTGACCTTCTATGTCACAAGACATTGAGAGAGCACTTTCATCTTGTTCTACATGTAATAGTACAAAGCCACATAAACAGAAGGAACCACTACAGCTAAACCAGATTCCTGAACTACCTTGGTTGACAGTAGCCATGGACATTTTCAAGTGGAATGGTCAACATTATTTGGTGTTAGTAGTCTCTTACTCCAACTGGTTCGAGATTGACTTACTTCCCAATCTAGCATCCAGTATTGTCATTACAAAGATAAAGCATCATTTTGCAGTCCATGGTAGTCTGCACAAAGTTATTTCTGAAAATGGCATGCAGTTTACAAACCAACAGTTAAAAAGATTTACTGAAGAATGGGACTTTACTCATGTCATAAGTAGCCCAGAGTACCCGGAGTCAAATGATGAGGCAGAACGTGCAGTTCAAACTGCAAAACAGTTACTAGAGAAGTCAAAATTACGTAACAGCGATGTTTTCCTCAATCCTTTGAATCTCAGAAATGTTCCTCATGATAAACATTATGGACAGTGCAGTGGTGCAGCAGTAGCATTGTTGCCTCACAGCAAGAGGTTTTCTGGTTCGATTCTCAGCTGAGCTGCCTTCTGTGCAGAGTCTGCATGTCCTCCCTGCATTCTTGTGGGTTTCTCCCAGGTGCTGCGGTTTCCTCCCACGTTAGAAAGACATGCGTCTGGAGCATTTCTCCCCAGGCGTCTACTGAAAATTGGCTTTGCTCCAAGGACTTTCCCAGTTAACAAAATGTTAAATAAAATAAATAAAACACCTTGGTTCACCTGCTCAGAGACTTCTGTCAAGACAAACCAGAACTCTATTACCAATCAGTAGTCAATTGTTGGTTCCATGTGTCAAGTACAACAGGTGAGTGAAAGCCAATCTGTTGAAGAAATGCCTAACCCAGAAGTCCTACTACAATAAAACCAGCAAACCACTCAATCCATTACGATGAGTGGCGGTAAGAATCAAACCTCCAAAGGTATGATCGGATTGGTGTCATGAAGAATATTTACTTAGAGCCGAGGATCATACATTGTGGAATCTTGCAAACATTTGAAACTGGTGTCTGAGCTTAAACCATAGTACACAGCTTATGAAAAAGACTCTTCATCTCAGAGCGAGTTGTCTGGTGTTCCAATTTCTGAGGAAGTTCCAGAGGACAGTCCCATTCCTGTGATGAATCCAGAAGTTCCTGATATGAGTTGTGCATCAAAGACTGTCCCCTGTTACTAAATTTGGTCCAGATTGTTATGTTACAAGATATGGTCATATCGCTAAATCCTGTAACAGATATGAAGCAACTTGGACATGAGCATTGTGTTTTGTTTCTAATGTGTATAGTAATGCATGTCTAACTCTGATATTATTTTTACAAAGGGCAATCTTTTTAAGAGGGAGGATGTAGATCAATGTGCATGTACCTTATAGAAGCTATCCAAGGGCTTGCACAAGTGTATAACTACTGAGCATGTGCATGCTAGACTGCCATTTTGTAGTAAGCCATTGAGATGTATGGTCTGTCTGTTAACCAGTTTGTTTGTATTTTATGATGCTGTTATCCATCCTGATGTGTTTCTATGTATTAAAGCATCTAAACAAAAAAACCCACCTGCTTGTCGTGTGTGTGTGTGTGTGTGTGTGTGTGTGTGTGTATATGAGTGAGTGAGAGAGAGAGAGAGAGAGAGAGAAGCGATACAAGGTATCTCCACAGGCATTACAGTTGCTGCATGTGTCTGGACATATACATGCCAAAGGGGCATACTATTCAATGATTGGCCTAATGAGGGCTGAGTAAAGGGGCCAATGACATCCATAGAGCTAGACACAATCCCTTTATTTATAAGCTGTGCAGTGCAGAAGGTCTTTCTTACAACAATGGACACGTATTGGTCAAAAGTTAGGTTACTGTCCACATAAGTTCCTAAATACTGAACAATTAAGTAATTTCCTAGGGGTGTAGTGTTAATGTGGAAGTTCCCTGGGAGAGAGGACTTCCCAAAGGATATAGTAATGCATTTTGTGGCATTTAGTTTCAGTCCATGATTTTGGCACCAGTTATTTATTTGGGGCAAACCTTGCTGTAGGATGGCTGAGTCATTTGGGGATTCAATAACTGTTCCTAGCTTGCAGTCATCTGCAAACGTATTCAGTCCAGAGTCCTTTGGTATTGGATGTTACTTCAGTAAAGTTAATGCCAAACAAAGAGGTCCCACCACAGAACTCTAGGGACTTCACTGGTGACTGGGCTTTTTGTGGGGATAACTTGCAATCCAGCAGGTGAAATAGGGGTTTATTCCCAGTTTATTTAGCTTTTCTGCTAGACTTTATATTCTAAATATTCTTGATTTTATGTAAGTCTTTATTTTTAATTTTAGAATTTATTATTTCAAAAGAGTGAATTTTAATACAGTGACCCATACAAAACAATGCTGCTAGTACCAGAGAGTTTGTAGTAAAACAGAAACAGATTTTCAGTATGTGACATCAGAATGCTGTTGTCTAGTATTTTGACAGAGAAGATTAAGTCTATGATACGAGTCCCTTGGTTTCCATTCGCCTACTAAGTCGCTTAACCAAGTCACCCCTAAAAAAGGCACTTGTAACTATTCAGTTTACTTGGATAACAAACAAAAAATGTAGAGAATAGGTAGGTGTGACATAATTCAGTAAATGAAAGAGAGTTTAAGGACTGAATTGTATAGACAAGAAAGTTGTAAATAACTTACCTTTAAAATAAGCAACCATGTTCTAGATTAATCTGATAGATCTGACAGATGGCTTAAGCAACATAGGTAGTTAGAGAAAGTCTATTGACGACTTTCATTAGATGCTGATGTAAAAATAATCCAGGAAATAAAACCATTTTCAATAGCAGACTGATCTACCTGTCACAAACTGGTATGACGTTAGCTATGCATACAACAAATATGATGGGTAAACGTGAGGAGGATGGTTGAGCCAAACACCATAGAATCTGAATATAAACAAGTTACCATTTCAGCAACAGAGAAAGGCTGTGCTGCCACGGATGGATAAAGCAGCCCAAGGCCAGCTGAGATCTGGATCAGTGATTGGCTGTACTTGAGCCTATTAAAAAGCAACCCTACTGCAAGTGACTCACAGGTCACATGTTACCAGATAGACAAATGAAACAAAATCTTTTTGACAGTGCAGCATTAAATTGTATTCACAGACCTGTGATGGTTTGGTGCCTCTTTCACAATGAGTTCCTTTGTTTTGAATGTAGTGCATCCTTGGAATGGTGCAGACTCCTCTGACACCCTGACCTGGATTAAATGGTGATCAGGAGAATGAAGGAATGAATAAATTATACAGTAGAGAGTCGATTATCTGAACTAAATGGGACCTTGGGTAGTTTGGATAATCAAATATATAATTGAACCAGATAAAAAAACATCTAAAATCTTGTTTTTTTTCTGCACGCAGGAATACAATTTTCAACCATTCAGCAATTCCAATGGACAATAAAGAATATTGTTCACACATGAGCTGACTACAACCTCAGAAAAATGCTCAAGCAAATATGTATACTGTTTACATATTCAGACTATGATGTTTCATACTAGAAGACTTTGGAAGGCTGGTTCTGATAACTGATGTTTCTGATAATCAACGTGTGGATAATCATCTCTCTACTGTAGTTATCTTGTTTGTCATGCAGCATTAAAGTTCACAACACAAGCATAACTTCCACCTTCTTCTACCTAATTTTAGTTTTTCTACTGACTTTCTTGGTCTTAAATAATGAGGGGGGGGTTCATAAAGGTTACCACAAAGTGTAGACTACGAGTACACTTAGTATAATCTGTATGAGAGAATAGACAGTACAAAAAATGTTCTATGCATGCACTTGAATACAGATCATGTACACTTAGTGTAGGCATTCATGAATCTGTTCCAACTATTATAAATATACTCTTTAAAGTTATAAAATGTGCTAACTTTTGATATAAATATCTGGTATTATTGACATTATTACCTAGAAAATTTAATTCAGATATGTTCATTGGCTTATTGACTCTAATTGTAACCATAATTTTATTGCAACTACTATTTTATACAGATTTTTAATGTTAAAGATGGTTTAGTTAAAAAATTACTGCAGTGAAATATGCAAAATGAAAACTGATGATATTAAGCAAAACAATGTTGTCAAATTTCTTTCTAAATCAAATCTTCCAATATTTTAATTATTGCCAATATGCAAAAAAAAAAAAAATAGCTGAATATAAGATTATAATAAGCGTAAAGGATATCCAGCTCTAAAGTTGCATAACTTTCAGGTTATACTATATTTTATCATTATAAAACGGAAGTTCATAAAAAAATAACCTCGCATTTTAGGTCATTTGCCTGCCTGTTACCCTGAATTTTTGACAAAACAGAAAAAAAAATCATGTAGCCACTGGTGCATAGGTGTATACCAGGCTAAAGACCAGTAGGACCCTTATAAGCCAAGCTGTATAAGGCAAATGTAACCCATAAATTTGATTTATATAGGTGGAGATTTACAGATTGCCTTTGTCCATCAGAGACATAGAAGCAAGTCCAGGGGTGAATTTCTGATTATCCAACCATTGGTCCAAGTTACGCTTAAATAGGGATAAGGAGGAACTCTGATTCACATGGATGGGGAGCCTGTTCCAGAGAATGGGAATTCTCTGAGAAGCATGTGTCTCTCTCTCTCCAACATATCCTATTTATATTGCAAGCAAAATTTAGGTATTTTAATCTAGTAGTTTTAATACTGTTTATTTTGTGGATGTGCAAAAGGTTTATCAAAACAGAGTTCAGGGATGCCCTGTATGCCAGGCAAAGATCACTTCTCAAGAAGTCTGTATGATACCGAGTAAAGAGACAGATCATTTTGGCAATCAGCAGAGGACATTGTGTTTACTCCCTGTATTTGTTTTGTAAGGAACTTTTGTGGACATTCCAAATACTACACGTGTCTGTTCAGGTACATAATGACATTGGTATTATACACTATAATGGGTCTGATAAGAGCTGAGTACAGTGGTATGACCACTTTCTAGACCTAGATGCCATGCCCTTGCTTATAAGTTAAGTAACATAGAAGGATTTCCTTACTACCTTGGGCATATGGTGGTTGAAAGCTAAGTTACTATCTGCAGGAGTTCCCAGACCTATGACAAGTGAATCAACGTTTAAGGGTATTTTATCGATGACATAGTTACCCTGGGTGGTAGACTTCCCAAAAAGTACCATAATACATTTCTTTGTATTGAGTTTTAAGCTATGCCTTTGACACCACGTGTCTGTCGGTATTATGCTTTCATGAAGGACATTCTTATCTTGGAGGAATTCAATGACTGCTCCAGGTTTGCAATTTCTGAGAACTTGGTCAGCCAAAGGTCTTTAACATTGGCTTTGAAGTAGATGTCAAAGAGGAGTAAGCCCCAGGGGACTTCCCTGATGACTGGCCTTTCTGTGGAGTTGGCCTCACCAATTATAACCTCCTGGGTCCATCAGTAAGACAGCTAACTATCCAGCATGTTATAAATGTATTTATACCCAATTCCTTAAGTTTGTTGATATGCCCATGTGGAATATTGTATCAAATACTTTAGCCAGGTCTTGGTAGGCAGTATGCACAGTTTTCTCCCATCCATTGTCTTAATGACCTTTTCAGAGAAGTCCACCAGATAGAGTAAGCATGTCCTTTCTTTGCCAAATCCAAACTGGGATGGATCCAGTGTCTGGAGGTGGTCTATGTCCTTGTTGATAATTTGCATGATAATTATTTCTATGGCTTTGCAAATAAGACTAGTCAGACTAATGGGTCTGTAGTTTCCAAGACCTGTTGGAGGTCTTCCCCTATGAAGGGGGATGACCATCACAGTCCTCCATTCATATGGCATAAAACCTGTTTTAAGACTATAGTTAAATAAGGAGTCCAGGAATCCAGATAAGTCATATTTTAGACTACTCAGGAAGCATCCTGGGATGGTATCTGGGCCCATTGAGGCTGTATTCTTAGTTTTAGTGAGTTCAGCCCGCATATTCTCCCTATTTACATTTAGAGGGGTTATGTCTGAGGGTATTTTTGAAGGGATGGTTGGGGCTGAGAGGGTGTAAAGTTGGAAATGAATTTGTTCAGCAACAAGTTCTCTATATTGCCAGGGTCAAGGAATGTGGCACCATTGCTGTATGCTGCCCTTGAGGTTTTTGACATAGCTGTAAAAGGTCATATGGTTATCTTTCACCTGGGAGGCTATCTTAACTTGAAAGTTGGCTTTGTTAACCTAATTAGCCCTTTGAGTTGTCTATTTATTTTGATGAGGGAATTTCTTTCTTTATGGGAATTACCCACCCTGATTTTTGCCATAATGTTTTTCCTTTTGTTGTATATTCTGTTTAACTTATTCCCCTCCAGTACAGCTCTTTTGAGTGTGTACCTTTAACTCCCAGTGAGTGTGGATTGAGCCTTCAAAATAATTAAGTAATCACCTTACAGTTCTACCTTACAGTTCTAACAAATACTCATTAACAGAGGTCAAACGTCAATACAATTGTTTGCCATCATGTATGTTTCAAGATAAAATATTGTGATACCTTGTATGTAGCATGGTTTTGGAATTATTAATGTAAATATGAACAAGCAATTGTGAACCAAACACACCCAGTGGCTCGTGCCGAGAGAAAAAAAAACTCAACAAAAAAAAAAATTTTTTTTTTTTTTTATGAATAAACGTGAACTTCTTCAGAAAAACGGGAGCTCTCCCATGCTCCCGTTTTAAATTAACAGGAAATGATGCAAAAACATGATGTCACAGTGAACCGTCTTACAATTTGAGGGGTTGCAGTTGTTTCGGCTTTGTCCGAGGTTGGTTGTCAAGTTATTATGAACAAGCAATGTTCGACGCCTAGAGATGCAGTAGGAGGTAACTGCAGAAATGCCTGGCGACGTTACTCAGCTGTAATGAGTTAATTTGGGATGCCACCAAGGAAGTTTGTTTCCAGGGCTAGTCCTGGGATTACTTCTGATATGTACATCAACTTCTATACAGCCATTGACATGGTTGTACAGAGTTTCTGAGAGGAATTCACCATAGGCTGCTTTGTTCTCTGGGTTTGGAGGGGCAATGAATTTTGATAACCCATCATTTAATAGAAGGTAATTTGCCTTGGAATAGTTCCTGTTAATTTTGATTTCAAAAAAGACAGCTTTAAGGTTGGACTTTACCAGGGAGGATGAGACATTGGGGGGGGTGCAATATCTTTAAGGACGAGGTCCAGTATGTTGGAGCCTACAATGAATATATTCACTGTTTAGTCACAGGTGTTTGTATTTACAAAGTCCAGGAATCTCTTTTGCTCATATTGTGGCATCATCCTCAATGGTGATAATACGCTGCTCAAAACTAGGCTCATACCATCCTGAGACACACAGTCTGAAAGAGCAATAATGTCTCTTCATATAGTCCAGGAGTTGCATCTCAGGTCATTTACACCTACATGGACTTTGATGCAATCATACTGGTAGCTGTGGTGTAATGACTTGAATGCATGTGTGATTTGGAGGATCCTGACTCCAGATAAGCAACTAACAGTTATCTTCCCCATATTCAGCCTGGTTAGAGGGACACCAGTATATTTTCCAATGGAGTCACCTATGACAAGAGTCCTGGGAAGTATGCTTACTCACCTTAGGGGCTTAGTGTTTGGGGCTCCACTAAGAGTGACAGTATGTGAGCTGCTAGGTGGTGTTTTTTTGGAGTGTCTTTCAGCTTGAGGCATAACTTTGACAATGGGTGGTCTAAGCAATCTTTGTTGTTTAGGAGGATTATTTGTAAGCGCCTCAGCAAATGTTAGTCTGTGTGTGTGTTGTGCTCTATGCGAGATGGGTGTTGTGTATGGGTTCAATGATCTGATGTACACTTCTATGCAAGAATTTAGCCTTCATTGTCATTGTGCAAGTACACCTGTTGGATGCTGTCTCTGGTTCTTTCAGGATTAAGAGGTTGTCTGTAAACGAGACAATTGCCACACTGTCTCAAGATACCCATATCTGCCAAGCTGGCTACATGGAAGGTAGGAAATTGCATATCTATGATGTCCAGTACTTTGATTTATGAGCTACAAGGGGGTGGTGTATTGGGGTTAGAAGGCTATTAAGGGTGCTTTTTTGGAGCAGATTATGCTTAACTGTACTCAATTCTACTTAGAATAATGTTTACACAATACTGAATTTAACTAAATCTGCAGGTGTTGCCACTTGACTCCCATCTACCTGCTCTGGACTTGTCAACATAAGCTATTTCTATAAAGTGCTGCTTTACACGGTACGGTTTTATGAACCCTTCTTCCTAGGTGTTTGCTACTATCAAGGGCACTGCTGATCCATGCAAATATGCAAATTTATAGCATCACAGAAAAAAACAGGAATCTAACTGAGCTCACTGACAATAAAATGACTACACTGAGTCCTTGTGTACATATCCCGACTCAAATAGACATGTCCTGGCACAAGATGAACAAATCCACTTCTCTTAATGTAAGATCACAGAAGAGACCTGGAAAATGAGCATGAGACAACATGTAGTAAATGACGTTTACTCAAGAGAAGCACTGGTCTCGGGGGGGGGGGGCATTCAATATCACTGATCTATGGAAAACAATAGGTGGAGAGAGTACACAAATAGCTTATATAACAGTCAATAGCAATTTAAACAGGGGAGGCAGGGATTTTGGAAACATGATTATGATAAAGGGTAGAGGCCAGAGACACAGCCTTAATATAAAACAGGAGCACAAAAGGAAGAGTGTGTTAGGAAGAGCAAACAGGCTAGCTAGAGAGGCATATAATCAAATAAAGGCAATACTGGAGCTCATTCGAAACTTCAGCTTAATATAGTAGCAGGGGATGGGTCAGATAAAGGGTGCACATTTAGGTAGGTAAATGATAAGCAGAATATGAAAGCACTGAAACACAAACTGCAGCAGAGACAATTCTCTCACTATTGATGTTCTACTGCCGTTTAAGGCACCAGACTTGCAGAAATTTACCAATAGCACTTTTTATAGAAAAAAAAAACAGAATAGTACATAACTAAAGGCTCTGAGTCTCACAGAAGTATAAAGTTCTGCCACAACTGGGAATTAAACTACAAGACTATGGGCCAGCAGAGCTCAGAATGCAAACAGATAGCTTTTATAAGTAATTCTACTTGTGGAAATAGAAGTGCAAAACACAGAAACGCAATCGTCCACCAACTGCTAATAGAAATAAAAGCTTAAGGTCCCAGAACAAACTTAAAAATCAAACATATGAAACAGAGATGAAAAGTACAAAGCAGTATTACCACACAGGTCAATAGGTGCATTTTAAATATTTAAGCAGAACTGAAAAAATTTAAATAGTTTAATTCTCCCTTTTTTGGGAGCAAAAACACTCACAGTTGTATACCTGTCCAAGTCTTCGATGAAAGACCCAAATAAACCTCATGGGAACTAAACCCATTATTACAGGGAGATTAATGTGGAGATTATACATGTGGCACAGGGATGCTTTTTACTTGGAAGGAGTTTGTCTTTTGCCCAAGGCTGTGTGTTTAAGGAGTCAGTATTTTTAAACAAAGAGTTCAAACAACC
This sequence comes from Protopterus annectens, assembly GCF_019279795.1. Classification (NCBI taxonomy): domain Eukaryota; kingdom Metazoa; phylum Chordata; order Ceratodontiformes; family Protopteridae; genus Protopterus; species Protopterus annectens. Next base: position 431,205,668 of record NC_056747.1, on the reverse strand, counting down.
CTAATATCAATTTGAAGGTGCAATTCATCATCTTTGAAAAAGTAGATTCTAAGGGAGGTTCAAGTTGCTTCACTGAAACGACCTGAGTATATTCTGACTTTCAGATAAGAACTATGCCAGCACATTCCCAACAGTGAAGCTTTGTATCTGGAACTTAAACACGCTGAAGAAGTCTGTTTTCCAATGATGAACGCACTCAATGATTATTATTACTTTTTCATTTTATAGCAGCACAAACATCCCCCACCAAGCTAGACATCTGTGCTCCATCATAAATCTCCAATGTACACCCCTGTGAAATGCTTGGAAAACTACTGTTAGACGAATAGCATCAGCACAGTCACAAATATCAGTTAATAGCACCAGGACAGAAGCATCAGCACAATCACAAATATCAGTTAATATCACCAGGACAGAAGCATCAGCACAATCACAAATATCAGTTAATAGCACCAGGACAGAAGCATCAGCGCAATCACAAATATCAGTTAATAGCACCAGGACAGAAGCATCAGCACAATCACAAATATCAGTTAATAGCACCAGGACAGAAGCATCAGCGTAATCACAAATATCAGTTAATAGCACCAGGACAGAAGCATCAGCGTAATCACAAATATCAGTTAATAGCACCAGGACAGAAGCATCAGCACAATCACAAATATCAGTTAATAGAACCAGGATAGAAGCATCAGCACAATCACAAATATCAGTTAATAGCACCAGGACAGAAGCATCAGCGCAATCACAAATATCAGTTAATAGCACCAGGACAGAAGCATCAGCACAATCACAAATATCAGTTAATATCATCAGGATAGAAGGATCAGCACAATCACAAATATCAGTTAATATAACCAGGATAGAAGCATCAGCGCAATAACAAATATCAGTTAATAGCACCAGGACAGAAGCATCAGCGCAATCACAAATATCAGTTAATAGCACCAGGACAGAAGCATCAGCACAATCACAAATATCAGTTAATAGAACCAGGACATAAGCATCAGCACAATCACAAATATCAGTTAATAGCACCAGGACAGAAGCATCAGCATAATCACAAATATCAGTTAATATCACCAGGACAGAAGCATCAGCACAATCACAAATATCAGTTAATAGAACCAGGATAGAAGCATCAGCGCAATCGCAAATATCAGTTAATAGCACCAGGACAGAAGCATCAGCACAATCACAAATATCAGTTAATATCACCAGGACAGAAGCATCAGCACAATCACAAATATTAGTTAATAGAACCAGGATAGAAGCATCAGCACAAACACAAATATCAGTCAATAGCACCAGGACAGAAGCATCAGCACAATCACAAATATCAGTCAATAGCACCAGGACAGAAGCATTAGTACAATCACAAATATCAGTTAATAACACCCAGGCTAGGGTTGTCACCTTTTCAAATGCCCAAAGTGGGACAGTTGTGGTACAAACATCAGAATTTGCAGTCGAAAACATACCCAGGGCCAGTACAAAGGACAGAACTTCACTTTTTTGCTAAATAAAAGCTTATTCATGTAGCATTTTAGTTGCTTATTCTGTTTCTGATAACATTTAGGTGTTTTAGTTACAGAATAACTGTTTTATGCAACTATTACATAAAAATAGGAAATAATTTTGCCCTACAATCTCAGGACATTGGCCATTTTTACAATTTTTTTGCAAGACACAACTGCCCAAAGAGGGACTGCCCCTCACAAAGTGGGATAGGTGGTAACCCTAACCAGGACAGAAGCATCAGCGCAATCACAAATATCAGTCAATAGCACCAGGACAGAAGCATCAGCACAATCACAAATATCAGTTAATAGCACCAGGACAGAAGCATCAGCACAATCACAATTATCAGTCAATAGCACCAGGACAGAAGCATCAGCGCAATCACAAATATCAGTTAATAGCACCAGGACAAAAGCATCAGCACAATCACAAATATCAGTTAATAGCACCAGGAGAGAAGCATCAGCACAATCACAAATATCAGTTAATAGCACTAAGACAGAAGCATCAGCACAATCACAAATATCAGTTAATAGCACCAGGACAGAAGCATCAGTACAATCACAAATATCAGTTAATAGTACCAGGACAGAAGCATCAGCGCAATCACAAATATCAGTTAATAGCACCAGGACAAAAGCATCAGCACAATCACAAATATCAGTTAATAGCACCAGGACAGAAGCATCAGTACAATCACAAATATCAGTTAATATCACCAGGACAGAAGCATCAGTACAATCACAAATATCAGTTAATAGCACCAGGACAGAAGCATCAGTACAATCACAAATATCAGTTAATATCACCAGGACAGAAGCATCAGCACAATCACAAATATCAGTTAATATCACCAGGATAGAAGCATCAGCACAATCACAAATATCAGTTAATAGCATCAGGACAGAAGCATCAGCGCAAGTGCAAATATCAGTTAATAGCACCAGGACAGAAGCATCAGCACAATCACAAATATCAGTTAATATCACCAGGATAGAAGCATCAGCACAATCACAAATATCAGTTAATAGCACCAGGACAGAAGCATCAGCACAATCACAAATATCAGTTAATAGAACCAGGACAGAAGCATCAGCACAATCACAAATATCAGTTAATAGCACCAGGACAGAAGCATCAGCGCAATCACAAATATCAGTTAATAGCACCAGGACAGAAGCATCAGCACAATCACAAATATCAGTTAATATCACCAGGACAGAAGCATCAGTACAATCGCAAATATCAGTTAATATCACCAGGACAGAAGCATCAGCAGAATCACAAATATCAAACACACAAACCCACGTAGTGACAACCACTTGTAATCACAGGAGAAAAGAACCACTATGGAAACAAAAAAAGTAACTGCACAAACTGAAGTTAATTATAATTAGAATTTATTTAAAAACCAGTACAAAAGGTTAAGCACTTTCATCTATATTATTAGACTTCTTCAGAACACTAAAAACACAGTTTTAGAAGTTTATATAATGTATTCCAACCAATGACAATCATCAATTTGCATTCAAACAATCCCCCCCCATTACATCACTTCCCCTTCTTAAAAATATAAATAATCATGCCCTTATATGTGTCACATCTTAGCTTCTAGTATTGGTTTAATAGATATATTCTCATTTATACCTGGTACAGTGGTGGCATTTAACATAATCTGCTATCTCACTTCCTTCCCACTTAGTAAAGTCTTTATATTCCCCCCTCTATGATGTGGGAATAGTACTTCCAGTATGGCAAACTTAACATATTACATCCAGGATTATGCCTAATATGCCTAAATAAGGCATTGTTGTCATCCCCTTTTTTGATGGCATATAAGTGATCGTAAATCCTGTCCTTGAAGCATTGTCCAGTTTTGCCCACATAAAATGCGGGGCATTTTGTGCACGAGGCAAGGTATATGATATTCCTAGTTTGACAATTGCCCTTAGCAAAGGTTATTAAAGTTTGACATCTATTCCCTACACACTTTGTAGGTTCTTCTAAAATGGCAGAGCACATGCATCTGCCACATTTTTTAGTACCGGATTTAGAGGGTTTGGTATGCATATGGCCCTTGTATAACCTATTTTTCATATTGCATCCTACTTTATGAACAAATTTGGGGTGTTCCCCCACCAATCCAAATATTTCTGGATCACATTTCAGGATGCTCCAATTGTTGCGAATAATATTCTTCACGTCTATCGTATTTTTCCCATAGGGTAAGATACAAGCTTTATTGTACTTATTGGCGCTTGTTTCTCTACCCTTATCCATACCAGTGCACACCTCCACTCCTAATAATGGCTTGTATTTTCTGCCCCATTCACTGCTTACATATGTCACAGCATCATCAACCACTATAGGGGGATACCCACGTTCCTTAAACAATTTTCCTATATAAAGCAATTCCTGTAACATTTCATTATAGTCTGAAGTCATCCGAGCTGCTCTTATACATTGCCCTTTTACTATATTTTTCTTTTTAATGTTAGGATGGCAGCTGTTATATTCCAAATAGGAATTGCTAAAGGTTTCTTTTCTAAAAATTCTAGACTTAAATCCGGTACTTGTGTGAGAAATATATGTATCTAAATATGAGAAGCCTTCATTGCTGACATGGTATGTGAATTTAAGAAAGGAAGTAGTGGTATTCAAGTATACAACAAATTCTTCTACTACAGTTTCACCTCCATCCCACAGGATAAACACATCGTCTAAAAATCTAATGTAACATTTAATATATTTCATCCAACTACTTTTAAATATTGCTTGCTCTTCCCAATCCAAAAGGACTAGGTTGGCATAAATAGGGGCATTGGCTGCCCCCATCGCCACCTCTTTGTTCTGCCTGTAGTATTCTCCTTCGAAATATATAAATAGATATATAAAGATGCAATCAATGCTCTGCCATTTTAGAAGAACCTACAAAGTGTGTAGGGAGTAGATGTCAAACTTTAATAACCTTTGCTAAAGGCAATTGTCAAACTAGGAATGTCATATACCTTGCCTCGTGCACAAAATGCCCCGCATTTTATGTGAGCAAAACTGGACGACACTTCAAGGACAGGATTTATGATCACTTATATGCCATCAAAAAAGGGGATGACAACAATGCCTTATTTAGGCATATTAGACATAATCCTGGATGTAATATGTTCAAGTTTGCCATACTGGAAGTACTATTCCCACATCATAGAGGGGGCAATATAAAGACTTTAAGTGAGAAGGAAGTGAGATGGCAGATTATGTTAAATGCCACCACTGTACCAGGTATAAATGAGAATATATCTATTAAACCAATACTAGAAGCCAAGATGTGACACATATAAGGGCATGAGTATTTATATTTTTAAGGAGGGGAAGTGATGTAATGGGGGGATTGTTTGAATGCAAATTGATTGCCATTGGCTGGAATACAGTGTTCTGAGGAAGTCTAATATTATAGATGATAGCGCTTAACCTTTTGTACTGGTTTAAAATAAATTATAATTATAATTTACTTCAGTTCGTGCGGTTACGTTTTTGGTTTCCACAGTGGTTCTTTTCTCCTGTAATCACAAATATCAGTCAATAGCACCAGGACAGAAGCATCAGTGTAATCACAAACAACAGTTAATAGCACCACGACAGAAGCATCAGCGCAATCACAAATATCAGTCAATAGCACCAAGTCAGAAGCATCAGCGCAATCACAAATATCAGTTAATAGCACCAGGACAAAAGCATCAGCGCAATCATAAATATCAGTTAATAGAACCAGGATAGAAGCATCAGCACAATCACAAATATCAGTCAATAGCACCAGGACAGAAGCATCAGTGCAATCACAAACAACAGTTAATAGCACCAGGACAGAAGCATCAGCACAATCACAAATATCAGTCAATAGCACCAGGACAGAAGCATCAGCGCAATGCCCGGTGTGAACCCATCATGGCGAGCCAAATTCAAAGTCCCTTCATCTGAATATTCTACCAGCCTTTTAACAATTAACTTCTGAAATATTTTAGACTCTGTCACTAATTAAGATTTTCTATACAGGCATAATCTCTCTCACTTTTGAAGCCTTTGGAAGCTACATTTCATAAAAGTATTGAATAAATGGATAAGCAGCTACTGTTCCCAATCTAGCTATGACCACATGAAGTAGAAGGTTTGGCATAATGGTCAAGGTCTTTACATCACAGATACAAATGACTGGGTTTGATTACAACCTCTGGTTACTGTTTAGGCTTATAATAGTCTGCAGACTGACGGCTTAGTATTTAAGCCCAGTTGTATAAAATCTTACGTAATGGTAGATATCCTTTTCTTCACTGAAGCAGTATTCATAACATTAGGGATCTGCCTAGGGTAGCCTCAAGTCCACCCAGTATATCAAAGCCTTAGGCTGCTTTAAGGTATGCCATACTTTACACATAGGCTCCTCGCGTAAAGTAGGGCATAAAGTTGATGTCCGGATGTACCATCTTCAGAAGTGAAAGCCTCAGTAGGAATGACAGTCCAAGGAAAACCAAGAAGTAACCAGTACATTCAGAAGAAACATGGACCGGGGGGGGGGGGGGGAGTGAAGAGAAGAAAATCTATAGTTATGATAAGATTTTACACAACTGGACTATGTCCTTCCAGCCCACTGTTGCAGTATTCATAACATTAGGGAGTGCCAAAGCTCAGGAAGAAACTTGGGAGGAGCAAGGATCAGCAGAGCTCTCTAAGAAGCCATGAAGGATTGCCCTAGCAAAACCAGCTCTAGCTCTGGAAATTCCATCCAACTTGTAGTATTTGGTAAAAGTATGACCAGAAGTCCAGGTAGCTGCTTCAGGAATAGAGTCTGTATCCAAACCCTTGAAAAAAGCACCAGAAGAAGCCATAGCTGTAGCAGAATGAGGCTTAACAGAATAAGGAAGTATCTTATCTTGAAAAGAATAACAACATGAAATCACTTTTGAGATCCAAGAAACAACAGTCTGCTTGGATACAGTTAATCCCAAGGACCTGGGATGAAAGGAAACAAAGAGCTGATCAGATTTCCTAATAGTCTTAGTCTTATCCAAATTAAATCTCAGTTGTCTATGCACACCCAACATATGCAATACCTTCTCACTGGCAGATTTTGGAGAAGGGAAAAAGTCGGCAAACGAATAGAGTAATTAAGGGACAACTCATTCATCATCCTAGGCATAAAAGAAGGATCAGTACACAAGGGCTTGAAGCTTAGACACCCATCTGACAGAAGTAAAGGCTAACCAAAAGAACAGTCTTCCAAAAGCAATGTTGCAAGGATGCTGACACGACAGGCTCAAAAGGAGCCACAGTCAATTTTGCTAAAACAAAATTAAGATCCGAGGGAGCAGGCTTCCTGGGAGGCCTAATATGAAGGATGCATTTAAGGAATTGTTTAGCTTCAAATCTAGATGCTAAAGGTAAATATATAGGAAGACAAGCAGACAGAGTAGATAACTGGGCCTTAACAGAAGAATAAGCCACTCCAGCATTAAGCAATTCACACAGGTAAGAGAGAACCAAAGAAACATCCATATAAAGTGGATGTAGGTTGAGAATTACACCAAACCGAAAACTTCTTCCATTTGGATAAGTAGGATTTCTTAGTATTGGGTTTCCTTGCCTCCTACAGGACACTAATCACAGAAAAAAAGGTGTCTATGTGGAATCAAAATCTTATCAACCACTGTGTCAGTTGAAGAGTGGACAAGTGGAGATGGATGAAAGATAACTTGTTTTGTGTGAGTAACTCCACCTTGTGAGGTAACTTGTGATGATTACCCTTGGCTAAATGCAGAAGATGAGGGAACCAATGCTCTTGACCAAAAGAGAGTCACCAGCAAGATTTTGGGGGCATCCTGTTGAATTTTGAACAGGACTTTTGGAACAAGGGGAAGGAAAATGTTAAAAAACATCCCCTTCCAAGAATAAGAGTGCATCCACTTCCCACACCAGAGGACCTTGGACTCTGGCATAAAATAGAGGAAGTTGTCTGTTTAGAGGAGAGGCAAATAGATCTATCTGAGGAGTATCTCACTAGTGGACAATATCCAAAAACACATCCATGTGAAGCATCCATTCATGGAATTGACTTATGGACCTATTCAGAGTGTCTGCCACAGTGTTTTTAGCTGAGGGAATATAAACTGCCTGAAGAGTCGTGATTCCAAACCAGCAGTATCATCCGGCAAAGATAAAATTTTGTCCCCCCCATATGTTTACATACCACATCACTGTGGTGTTGTCTGTAAACACCTTGAGAGGTCCTGGGGGGAAAAGAGGATGAAAAGCCTGAAGAGCTAGTAGAAGAGATCTCATCTCCTTGACACTGATATGCTCCTCCTATTGAAGAGACAACCACACCCCCGGCACCTTTAAGGAGCCAAAAGCTGCTCGCCATCCCATGTCTGAAGCATCTGTGAACAGCTCCTAAGAGGGAAGAGGGGGATGAAAAGGGAGCCCTGGATTTAAGGATAACTGCTGGATACACCAGTGGAGTTCCTTCTTGAGACAAAGTGGAAGAGGAACTACAGAGTCTAAGGGATGAGCATGCTGAAGCCAAACTGAATTCAGGCACCACTGAAAGTTTCTCATCTGGAGTTTGGCCAGAAGGAGCATAGGGATGGTGGATGCCATGAATCCCAGAGCTCTCAGAAACTCACTGGCTGTAATGGAGGCCAGGGAGAGGAAGAAGAGTTTGAAAGGAAGAACCAGATCTCTTAGAAACTCTCTGGCTGTAATGGAAGCCAGAGGAAGAAGGGTTTGAAAGGAGGAGATGAGGGTCAAGGCCTTGGGAAGAGGCAGGGATGTCAGCAAAGGTACAGTCTGAATCCTGCAACCCAAATATTGTGAACCACAGGCTGCAAAGAAGAGAGATGGCAAAATGAAGATTTTGCAATAGGATCTTTGGATAGGATGCCTCAAACAGCAGATTGTCCAAGTAGGAAAATACTTAGATTCCCTGAAGCCTGCAAAAAGCAATCACACGAACAAGGCATTTGGTGAATACCCTTAGGGCAGTAGAAAGGCCAAAGGGCAAAGCAGAGAACTGAAAATGTCGGTCGGGAAGCAACAGAGAAATGCAAAAACTTCCCAAAAAGTGGATGAACTGGAATATGGAGATAAGCGGAAGATTCAGAAACACCATATAAGGCTGAGAAAGCAAGAGAGGGAACAAAGTCTGATGGGACAACATTCAAAAAGTGGGCACCTTCAGAAAAGTGTTTAGATAAGAGAGAAGTCTAGAATTGGTCTCCAAGTACCCTCCTTTCTGGGTACTAGAAACATCCTGGAATAAACCCCCATCCCCTTTGGGACACAGGCACCTCTTGAATAGTTCCCAGAGTCAAAAGATCCCAAAGCACCTTTGTAAAAAAGTAGAGTTGTTTCTGAGGTGGCTGAGGAACACCAAAAAAAAGGGGGAAGGGATTTCCACACCATGAAATGCCCCTGGTGAATGATGGACAGAACCCAGGAATCCTGAGTAATCTTTAGCCAAACAGGAAAAGAGTGAGAGAGAGAGGTGAAGAGAAAGAGGAATGTGGTTGGGAAGAATAGGGTAGTCCAACAGCACCTGATTTATCTGGAAAGGAATACATCTGAGACCCAGAAGTCTGAGTAGCATGCCACCCTTTTTGCCCTAAGGAGAAGGGAGAGATTGCCTGTGAACAAAGGCTGGCTTATTGGGGTAGTTTCTCTGAAATTTAGGAACATGAGAAACAAACATGTTTCGGTTCCTCACCAAAACGAAAAGAAAAAAGTGAAGTGGTGATGGGGGTGGGGTGAAGTAGATACATTTGTACAAGATGTCCAGAAAAAAACATTATAATATTAGATTTGATGGAATTCAAAAAGGTGTGAAGATAATTTTTCTGGATATGACATTAATAGGTATTAATAGTGGTACAATACAAACAGGTATTCATAGGAAGTTTGAAGAGAGTTTTCATATATCGTATTGGGAAAGTTGCCACCCCCCTCACACAATTAAGTCTATTCCATATGGAGAGTTTCTTAGAATAAAAAGATTGTGTAGTGACAAGGATGAATGTAATAGGGAAATAGAAAAAGCGGTTAAAATGTTTGTTGATAGGGGTTATAATAAAGCAATAGTGGAAGAAAATAAGAAGGTTGAAGAGAAAAAAGTGGGAAAATAGTTTACAATACATATAGGGAAATACAAATCCGTAAAAACAGAGATCATGTTTTGTGACTAAATATACAGTATTCTCAGAGACTTTAGCCAGTTTAGTTAAATACCACTGGGGCATTTTTGAAAGAAGTAAACATCTGGGAATAAAAGCAAATGAGATTCCCATGTTTTCTTATTCAAGGGGTAGAAGTATTAAAGACTTTATAAGTGCATAGTAGGTTTCAGTTAAATTTATACAATAGAAATATGGCAATAGAGTTGTATAGCACTTTACCTTGTGGAAAGTGCAGCTGCTGCCAGTATATTGCATAGAGTTTTGATAAGATTAATGGAAAGAATTTTGTTAGTAAAGGGAAATTTTCCTGTGAGAGAGTAGGAATAGTATATGGGTTAAGATGTCCCTGTGGAAAGGTGTATATAGGGGAAAGTAAAAGAAGTTTTAAACAAAGATTAAAGGAACATGTGAGAGATATAAGGAAAGGCAGGGAAGAAAACTATTTTTTCCCTTGGTTTACAATTCTTGCAGTTTATGTGAATATTAGACTCTGAGGGAGATAAGGACACAGTGTCTTGATGTTATCTGCTCGGTGACAAATGTGTATTACTTATTCAGAGAAAGTGATTTTTCTGGTTTTCATAATGAGGTTTTGTTTCTACTTTCAAGAAATGGACATAACTTGTATTTTTGTTCACATTTTTGGTACAGATTTGAAAAATACAATGTATGAGGCACTACATCATGAACTGCATGCTGTCACTGAGCAATTCTGACCCAAAATCAAATGTGTCACTCTGAGACACCTCCCTTTAGATCAGAATTGCACAGTGGAGGTCATATGGTGAGCAAAATAGGGTACCCATGCGGGGTCTGTTTAAACTATTGTAAGATGCTATTAAGAGATGGCTATGTGGGGAATGCCTCTTGAAAGTGGACTGCTAAAGCTTCACTATCACAAGAAAGAACATCTGTTTTCGAGTTCTTTAATCAGAGCTTTATTTTGCTTTGTAGAATGGAATGATGAATAATTCCTCTTGCATATCAGTGGTACCACATTGTATTTTTATCAAGTACTTTATTTTGAGGACTCACAATTCTAATACCGATTACACCCTTGTAATATTTAGTATGCAAGTTTTAATAAACTTTATATATATATATATATATATATATATATATATATATATATATATATATATACATATTATATTATATATTCCTGTTCTTACATCATTTTACCAAACTGCAACAAAGTTAATAAAATGCAAATAATGTACCTTATAAAGAGCAAATGCCAATTCATAATGTGTGTACATACATGTGCTCTCACACACACACACAGGCAGAGATACATGCACAAGTCTGCCATTGGAATGTGGATCATTTCACTGTCAATTTCTGTATGAATGTCATATTGGTATGGATGAGGTTTCTGTGAAATAAACGCACTTGATTCCGTTAGGTGTTTATAGTATTATTTTAATCTGATTGTATATTTTTGTCACTAAGTACGTAATGGCCATTTTATTTACTAGACTGGAATTTAACTGGCATTACTTGGATCCATGTGTACATTTTAACCAAACAGAATGAAATGCTGTGTCCTGAAGGACACAGCACATATTGTTCAGTAAGAGCAAGTAAGACTCTGTCATGCAATATATTTTAATGCAGTTCATTGTATGATATTGTGTGGAACTCTACCTTTACTTCCCTGCAGTGCAGGAAAGCAGACCTTGGGGATCAGCTGTTTTTATTTATTAAAGGATATTTTGATTTTATCATCATCAGAGTGTTGGTCCATCTTAAATTTGCCATTTTACCATGGCTGAATTGTTCTTTTTCTAAAGAAAATAAATTCCTCTTGCTGCTTATAATCAAAGCAATAAACAGTGCTGATATTAGTAATCTGCATAAAACAATAATTTTTTTGGTTTTCTATTTCTAAATTTTAATAAAATATTTTATTTTTTGTCTTCTGTTAAACTCTCAAGCTTTCTCATTATTTTTTATTGTTAGCTGACAGTCCATCATGAACGAGAGGAAGTAAGCATTCTAACTTTATCTGTAAGAAAACAATCTTAAACGTCTTACAGTGTCGGCGGGATATGTGCCATTTCAGGATGAACTTAAGCCCTGCTATGGCGCACTGCTAACTAATTTCATAATAAATGCATAATGCATTTAAAGCTATTTCTTCTTATGTAATAAGGGGATATATTTTATTAGGGTACCATATAACAACTAGGTCAAGAGGAACCATTTTTTAATTTATTTGTAATAGATTAATTAGTTCAAACAAATCAGTGCTTATGTCACTTCCACTGACAGCATTCATAGTAGGAAGACTTCATTTAACACTGATTTTAATATTGATAGAATTCTTAAGAAATAATTGTCTCAGTACAAGGACAGTATGACAGAATTCTGTACAATTTAATTACAGGATTTCATGAGGAATTAATATCCCGTTACTGCACATGAAACCATGAATGCCTACAAGTCCATGCATCATTAATTTGTAATGAAATGTAATGAACTATATATGGGTCCCATGCATAATTAAACATGAATTATGGGCATATTAAGAAGTACTAGCCTTTTATTTAAGGGCTAGAACAAGAAACGCCCCGCCATTTTAAAGATGTCATTCTTAGAGTGCTGTAATGTACTAATGCTGTAATGCTAAGTTATTGTCTGTCAGTAGACTACTCATCACTGACTGTTCACATATCATTACTCACACCCTGACTGCAGCCACTGGCAACTTTGCACCAGCTTATTGAGACACCAAGTGCACTGAGTGGAATGTACTGGAAATCAAGTCTTAGTGTCACCTTTCAGATATGCCAGTAATTAAGATTTAATATATGGTTCACCCCAGTGCTATTTTCTCTGCCTACTGTAACCACAGACATTCTCTCGTTTTCTCTTTCTCCTCCAAATGGCTTAACTTTAATTTGTTGCTTTGGCTACTTCCTATAAGGTATGACTTCCAGAATCATCATACATACTCAGTCATGAACAGGAGATTGGGACAGACCTGTCTACATCCCAGGAAAGCAAGTATGTATCTGACTTTATGGAACTATTAGTCTGACTGCACTGCAACATTCCACCTATTCAAAAATACCCACTAATGCTTTTATTTAGATTTTATGCTGTGAGAAGATGCACGGCTTTGTCTGCCTTTCCTGCATTTTTGTGATCATCGAGATGTCTCACAGCAGTTGCGAACTGCCTAGTCATATTCAGGCACCCCAGCATATTTCATTGCTTTTCTTGATATCGATCCAAAAGACGATCCTCTAAGTCACTGTATTTGTATTGCCTTTGATAACTGACTTACACAGATGCCTTGCAGCATGATTACCTCATGTTTCCGCTATGCAAGCCATAACGTCTCTCATATGATTTGGAACTCATCCATGACTAGATAATCAGTAACAGGCTAAAGCTCGACAACTCAAAGACAGTGACGTTGATGGCGCATACCACCTTGAGGGACTCTTCTCTCTCAGCTTTGGAACCTGACATCTATTACCCGGGACACAAACTTGCTTTTTTTGTCTAATGTGCACAATCTTGTCATGATCTTTCATAACAAATTAACTCTTAACGACTATGTTTCAGCTGTTAGCAAGTCGTTCTGTTTCTATCTTTGGAATATCAGCCATATCAAGGGCCTTATTTCTCCTGCTGATCTTCCAAATGTAGTCGATGCACTTTCTTCATCATGGTTAGACTACTGGAATGCTTTGTATATTAGCCTGTCTGAAACTGAGCTGTTTCATCTTCGATGTGTTCAAAACTCTGCTGCATGCCTTCTCATTGAGATTCCTCATTACCATCATATTCCCCAGTCCTAAGTGAACTGCATTGGTTATGTATCAGACAACACACTATTTTAATGATCTTGGTTTTAGTTTATCTTGCTCTTCATAATTTGGGGCCTCTCTCTATGTGAGAGGTGTCCTTCACCTTTATATCCCAAATTCAACATTACATTCTAGTTTTTGAGATTGCTTGAGGTTCCTTCTTACTACCTTGATACCTCTCAACTTGATTTCATTCTTTTAGTGATCAGGGCCCCTTTTTAATGAACTTGATTAACAAATGGCTATGTAATTTACCCATTCTTGATGTTTTAAAGAGTGGCTTCAAAACAACCTTTTGACCTTGCTTTTAGTTAATGTAATGCTTTACTTGGGGACACTATGTTCATAGACACTGCAATGTTGCCTTGTTGCTCAGCCCTAGTAGCAGGGTGGTCCGTGGCTGCCTCATCATTCCCACAGTCATCTATCTTCAAAACTCTAGCAGTTTCAAGCCAGAAACTTGAGTGAGCAAGTGCTAGATTAGGCTAGATTCCCATACCAAAAGCCAAATGAATGCTGTAAGGAAAATGAATAAAAAACAATGGCATGCTGTAGTAAGGAAACTGTGGCCAAAAACAGTAAGAAGCACCAGAGTGAACATGGAAAAAAGTATGGTGTTAAAATGTTTTGTTGCTACACAATGTCTTGTCACTGAAGATAGAAAGTACCATGTTATGGCAGACATCCTATGCTCTTTATTGGTATAAGTTGTATTAAAAAATAAAAGGCAAAAAATAGGACTGAAGTAGACAGTTCTTGTGGCATAGGGAGATAAAGGTCTAACTGTGCCACAGATGATCCAAGTTAGCAGCGCATGAACCTGGTGGGAGAGCATAGTCATGCCCATTCTGTGAAGTACAGAGGCCATAATCCCTCAGTGGAGCAGCAGCACTGCAAGAGGCAGCCCTGGGAGTCAGCATTCAGCCACCTCTCCATTTCAGAGTAACACTCATAAGTGCAAGGGAGTGTGCATGATGGTATTTCGCTCTACATGATAATGTGGGTCCTCCAACTCCCATCTGTAGGTGAAGTTAGGCCTAATAAATAATCTGCGTTGCCTGGATGCCAGTGCAGGGCACAACTGCTGCTGAGACTGCTTGCACGAAAACTCTCCCTGGTAGACTCTGACCCTGGCTGGGTCATACCATGGACAGGAGAATGAACAGACATGGCTGATTGGGGGTGGCTTGATGGTCAACAAGCACAGTGGGCAAAAAGCATTGGAACATAACAGAACTGAAAGATGCATAGCAAAACTTGTAATTCACCTTGCTGAAATCAGAGAGGTACACAACACTGTTATCTTTACCCTACTTCAGAGCATGAACAGTTTTGTACTACATATATTATTATGATCAGATATGTGATCATAGTCAGTGTGTTATCTGTTCAAGACATAGATACCATGAAATCCACCATAAAAGCAAAACTGGACAGATGAATGTTGACATCCACCTTCAGAACACACAACATGCAGGGTTATATTTGGACAAACTCAATCATAATTATTTGTACTACATGGAGGCTAACCTGTTCTCATGTACTACTAAAGCTGGAAAAGAAGTCTAGTAACACTAAGTGCTTTATGGCTTTGAAAGATGTAACACACTTGCTGCAACTACCACAGAAAACTGGCAGGAAGATATTAAATCTTTCATTCATAAATTTTTTAAACCTTTCATTCAGAGATTTTTTAAACCCTTCATTAAGGCTTTACGACTGAAGGAAAGTCTTACTAAAGTATTAAAAATATCTGAACAAACTGTTTAATGGCTTCTTCTTGCTACTATCCTCTGGTAGCCCATGATCAGTATTAATACTTTGGCATGAGACCAACACTTAACTAAAGCTTAAGTACCTTCCTGACATCAGAATGATGCCTAACAAGCCTTTTTCCTGTTTACACAGTGCACTCATGGCACTTCAAGAACTACAAGGGTGTTATGCACTTTTGTGATACCAGAAAAATGGATAACATGCTCAGCTTTGACAGTTTTCAAAAGTAATAACTATATGCATATACTAAAAAGTTTTTTTCTCTCATTTTTGGAGCATAATTAGAGCATTCCATATGTCACAGGAGTAATTTTTCTCCGAGAAACAAGATTCAGGGATAGGGTACTGTCGATAGCCATTTATGAATGCTTAGTTTTGACTCAAATGCTGTATTTTATCATCCAGGCAACAGAAAACTATTATGGTTTCTGCATCATTCCATTTTGGGATAGTAGCAGTAAAGTTGTGTTGTTATACAGGCTGGCCCTCTTTAGACACTTCGCTATCTTGCCTTTCACAGGCCTTACAAGTACAACCAATTATGTAGCTTGACTGTGCCTATAAAACCTGTGTTTCACTGTCTAAGCTTTGAAATAAGTGGTCTGCAATATGGAATGCATTTTCTGAGTAAGTGGTATCTTCTGCAATTAGTAAAATCCAAATCCATCATCTGATTTAAATAGACATATCTTTAGCAATGCTGATCCATTTTGAATCTGCATCAGTCTTTTTTCTTCTTTAGCCCTGCAACAGTAAAATGCAGAAACCCTTACAATAAGATTTCAAACATGAGCTAGATCAGACTACTCAAACAAATCACAAGTGCAGATGTCATAAATGACACTTTTCTCTAATTTCACTGCCCACTCACAAGATGTGTACCAGCTCACTCTACCCAATAGGCTATGTTAAGGACTACACTGCCTGCAGCTATCCTTCTAGCTATGGTCTGAAGGCTACAGCTAAGAATATACCAGACATTAATGCAGGTCATAGAGAGACCAGTATATGCAATACGGCGAATACAGTTTTTGACAGAAGTCTCTCAGCTCTTCAATATTTTATTGCTAGCTAGTAATCTTTTATTTTTATTCATTTATTGCATGTTTTTATCCCTGCTGTCAGTCAACCATAACCGGACTCCTGGCCAAATGGCCTACTGGTTCCTCTTCAACAGGATGAGTTTCAACTGGCACAGGCCATCATTTAGACAGCCATCAACAATGGTTCATATTCTTCTTTCCTCTGGCTCTAATGTTGTACATCCAACTAAACACTGGGTAGGGGTGTGCAATGCATTGTCCCATTTAGTTCCCTGAGGGGCATTCCCTCCAACTGTCCCTGTCCCTCCTTAAAACCAAGAGTGGTGGTCTTCCCAGCCTCCAGCAGGGGAGACTGCAGTGCCTAGTTTGCCCCAGAGTACATGTGAACCCCTACAACTTTCTGGGATGGTGAGTGGGCTACAAGCCTTTATTACTCCCCCTCTCCATTTCTGCCTGGTCTCTGCAGTGCTGGAGTTGCTAATTGCCTGGTTTGCAGTAAGGGCTCCATCCTTGTGTGTCACAGATTCAGGCTAATACTCCTTTTGATTCTTGTCTGAAGAATTCATAGGTAGGTACTAGGCTATCAGCTCAAGGGCCTAAGTAAGCCTAGCCAACAAGGTTCCCTGGCTTACGCCACCCAAGAAAGTTAATTTCCTGTGCCCCTGTCCAGCAGAGCCACAGAACTGATCCCCGGGATGTATTTCCTATTTCCCATCCACTCATCAAGATTTTTCTTGAAGAGTGCTAATGAGGAACTTTGCTTGACATAGATGGGTAGCTTGTTCCAGAGTATAGGAAGTCTCTGGGACAGGAATCTATCCCTCCAGCATGTCCTGTTTATTGTGGTGACAAGGTTTAGGTCCCTAGAGCATCTAGCTCGGTGGGGCTGGGATTTCTTAAGGTGTAGCATGTCCAACATCTCTGGGTTTAACATAGCTTTATATGTTAGGCAGAGATCTCCGCAGAGTAGGTGATATGCTACAGAGTAAAGCTGGAGTGTTTTGAGATGGTCAGTGTAGGGCATCTGTTTGAGGCCAGTAATCCTCTTTGTGAGGTACCCTTGTGGCCTTTCCAGCTGCTGCAGATGTCTTGTGAGATGCATTCCAAAAGGGGCTTTGTACTCTATAATGGGTCTAATGAGTGCTGAGAAGAGGGGAACAATGACCTCTTTTTTCCTGCATGAGAACCCTTTTGTGATGAGGTGTGCCACACAGAAGGATTTCCCAACTACTGTGGCAATGTGATTATCAAAGGAGAGACTACTGTCCACCTGGGTCCCAAGGACTCATCGCACATTTGGCATTAAGTAGACTGCCATTTATGTGGTAGTTTATGGGTACAGAGTTTTTTACCAAAGGGGATGACAATGCACTTTTTGGCATTGAGCTTGAGGCCATGCCTCTGAGACCAGACCTCTGTCTCAGTGAGGCCCTTCTGTAGGATGTCCCCATCATTTGGGGACTCGACTATGGCACCTGGTTTGCAGTCATCTGTGAACTTCGTTAGCCAGAGGCCTTCTGTGTTAGCCTGTACTTCAGAGAAGTAGATACTAAACAGGAGAGGTCCCAGGACTGAATCCTGTGGTACACCACTTGTCACTGGTTTGAAGTCAGATTTGGAGTCTGCAACTTTTACAGTGTGAGTTCTGTCAGTGAGCCATTTGGCAGCCCATCTTGTGATGTAGGGATTTATACCTAGTTTAGTGAGTTTAGCTATAATTCCAGAATGGGGGATGGTGTCGAAAGCCTCGGCGAGGTCAAGATAGGCTGTGTGAACCACCTTACCCTCATCTACAGCTCTGGTGACTGCCTCAAAGAAGTCGATCAGGTTCAGAAGGCATGATCTGCTTTTCACAAACCCGAACTGGGTGGGGTCCAGAGTTTGGAGGTTACCAATGTCTTTGTTTATGAGTCCCATGATGATACGTTCCATGGCCTTACAGACCAGGCTCATCAGGCTAATAGGGCAATGGTCCCAGGATCAGTGGTGGCTCCCCCTTTGTGAAGTGGGATAACCATTCAGTGGGCACAAAGCCTGACGTGAGACTATGATTGAACATGGTGCTTTTTCACTACATCAAAGGTGACTTAAGAATGAAATCTGATCAGGATTAACAGGAATATACATCTTTGCTAGTTGTAGCAGATTGCTGGCTACAAAGTTCAAAACAATACGCAGCTAGGCTTTTAAAAGCTTCCTTGGCAGTATCCATAAGCACTTATGTCCTCCTCTCATTTCTATTCCCAGAGATACAGTCTTCTAATGATGCACAGACAGATTTGCATGAGTTCAGTAAACATTTGACAAATTAACTTCATATCTCAGGTACACACCAAGTATTTAAAATCAGCAGTCATCCACTGTCACCATTTCTGCACTGTTAGTACCATTCACTGTCCATACTTTTCAGTATTTTCTAACTACTCATGGCTGTGCTTTATAGTTCTTATCGTCTTTCATTTGTAATACTGTATTAAAAACCAGCTAGTTGCTCACTCGTGGCATTCACTTTCAACAGTCTTTAATCTTATTTTATAACTTGTTTACATCACTTTCTCGATTAAGTAGATTAGCACCGATTTTATTAAGGCATCCTGTATGTCATTATCCTCATTCTACCAGAACATGGTGCACTCTAAAAACTAGTTATACATTTCAGGAAAGTTAGTGTGCCCACATCCAGTGCTGTATCGAGCACCAAACTTTGTCTAGGCATGGTGAGGTGTGCTTCAGTGCCCACTGCCCAACACAATCCTGTCTGTTTAAATCTAATGTTCTTCCAGGACTAAACCATCTGCTACAATCAAACCCAATGAATGCCCAGGATAGTCTCATTAGGCAGAGCCCACTTAAAAGAAACCAGTCAAAAGGGAAGCTCTCAAAATATGAAAACTATAATAAATGAAACAGTCAGTGATCTGCTAAATAGCACAACAGATGTGCAAGACAGAGTAAAGTTGTACTTCTTTATTACACACTGGATCGTATGAAAGCAATTCATAAGTAGCACTAACAAGGAAACTATTGTATAGTTGTCACTATGAGATGAAGCTGTCTGTATTTGTGAACATTACCATATATTATGTAAAGCTAAAACCTATTGAAATCAAGTTCTGTTAAACATACCTGACATACAGTTAAGCTCACCTAATATCTCACTAATTACAATTGCATTACATCTTTCATTACAAAAAGGTTTTCATCATTAAGGAAAGGAAAAGTGAAATATAATTATGGTTTTGCATTCAGTTCTGAATAACACTGTATAATGGAAGGGGAACTTGAGTGAATGTCTCAGGCTACACAACAGCAGATTGTTGCAACAGATATGCTCGGCTACAAGTGCATTTGATCATTATATCCTGCTGGAGTAAAAGTGAAAGAGAGTGTTGTACTGGGAAGATTATTTTAACCAGGTTACACCAATGAGATAGGGCAAAAGAACAAGATAGGGCAAGAGTCAAGAGAAAAGTTCAAAAGCAAACTGAGGAAGAGTGTGCTATGTACCACACGCCTGAATTAAGACAGAGCAAATAACTACACTGGTCAGAAAAACTGTAGAGCTTAACTACAGACACCATCTTCGGAGCAACACATTTTTATCTAATTCACGTTAACTATGTGACCCAGTAGGCCCAATTACCTCTTTTGAGAGGTGACTGAGGGCTACTGTCTGGTCAAGTCCCTGCTCCGAATCTCAAAAAAAGGCAAATGGAGGTTAGAGATTCAAACCCAGAAGTACAGGATAAAGCTCATTAGTAGCTTATAGTCTTAATCCTCCATGATAAACTACACATTTTAGATGATTTCTTAATGTTCTGTCATCATTGCCATTCAGGATTTCACAGTAATGTCCAGGTACAGTGTTTCATTTTACAAAAAGCGTGGCTGCTGTAGGAAATGACATTAGTTTTCTGATCATTTTGTGAGTACTGCAGAATATATCTGTCAGATGAGCAGAGAGTTATGCGCAGTCTACAACAATAAAGTTGATTTCTTAACAATGGGAACATATTCTTAAGCAGAATGTTGTATACCAGGGTTAGTTGAATGTAGTTATGTTAGTAATAGTTCACTTTCTTTGTAAAAGTGTTTTATATGTTGTAGTGATGACTCCAGCTGGAATGAGAGTTATAAATGCTGATAAATTGCTCATATTGTCTCTTTTGCACTCTCAAAACAGAAAAATGTTCTAAATGTTAATGGGTGTCTCCCGCGACATGCAAAAGAATAGCATGCAATACCTTTTCAAGATTCTCTGATGTCCCACTAAGCCAGGAATATATTGAATACCTGGAGCAGCGGTTTCTAGTCATTTGGCAAGTTATCCTGAAGACAGAAGATTACAAAAGGCTGCAGTTGAGTCATTATCGAAACGAAAGATGGAATTACTTATCTTTAGTTACTCCTGATGCCATGCAACATTTATTATATCAAGATGGGAGAATGAAGAGGCTGGTAATGCGTGCATGTGGCTAATTTCACCATTACATATATTTTAGACTGTTCAATTGTAAGTAGACTTCTGACCACAGGATACATATTCTGAGCACAGCTGAGACGTAAAAATTCTAGAGATGTGCACCTGTATTACAAGAAAGATATATGTGTAAGTATAAACGCAACTGAAGATTTGATTGTCATGCCTTATAAGATGGTTGTAATGTGTGAATTGTCAGGATAATATGTTTTATTCAGGAAAATGGCAACTTTGTTAGGAACTTTTCAATACTTGCAATAGAGTATAAAGAGTAGCACTAACCTACAGGAGGCAGTTAGAACACTGTTTTTGCATGTAGTTAGTGCAAATGGCATTACAGCTTTTATAACTGCTACAAAATCAGAGATACACTTCTGGCTGCTGTGTCTGTCCCGCTTCCTCCAAATTATGGGCATCTTCATCCCCCACCCTTCCTTTATTCCAAACTGCTTTTTTTCTCACTGATGTGCTATTTTTCTAACACTTCAGATGTTGTACCATCTTACATAGAATCACAGGAAGTTACTAGGCTATTGGCGCTGAGGCCCTTATGAGCCTAGCCAAGAATTTAGCCCATGTTCCAACAAGTCAGCACCCTGTGCCACTGTCCAGCAGAGACACGTGGAATCCCAGGGGTGAATTTTTCCGCACCCCATCCAGTTATCCAGGTTGCACTTAAAAAGCTTTAATGAGGTACTCTGCTCTACGTGGAGAGGGAGTCTACTCCACAAAAGGGGTAGTCTCTGGGCACAAATCTGCCCCACCAACAAGTCCTATTGATGTCACAGACCAGGCTGAGGTCACATGTGTGGGTTACTCTAGTGGAGCTTGATTTGCGGATATGCAGCAGTTTCATCAGGGTGGGGTCTGAGATTGTTTTGTATGCCAGACAGAGGTCACCTCTGAGGAGTCTGTAGGAGACTGAGTAGAGGGATAGGGCTTTTAGCCTATCTGTGCAGGGTAGATGTTTGAGGCCTTGGATTCTCCAGATGAGGAACCTCTGTGGTCTCTCCAGCTGTTGCATGTGCCTTGCGAGTACATGCTGAAAGGAGCATTGTACTCAATAATGGGTCTTATAAGGGAAGACTACAGGGATTTATGACCACATTGTCCCTGGATGAGATACCCTTACTAATGAGGTGGGCCATGAAGAAAGCTTTCCATACAATAGAGGCAATATGGTGGTAAAAAGTCAGTTTATTATCAAGCTGGGTGCCCAAGTCCCTTACGACTGATTGCATGCTTAGTATCCTGTTATGAATGTGATCATTTGTGAGGACGTCTCTCTCCCCCAAAGGTATGATGATGCATTTTTTGCCATTAAGTTTGAGGCCATGTTTCTGGCACCAGTCATTTGTTTGGGTGAGACCCTCTTGAAGGATGTCCACATCACTAGGGGAACTGATAACAGCACCCAGCTTGCAGTCATCTGCAAACTTGGTCAGCCATAGCCCACTAGACTTGGTCTGCACCTCTGAGAAGTATATCCCAAACAGCAGAGGCCCAAGACCAATCCCTGGGGTACACCACTTGTTACAGGTCTACTACTTGAGGTGGCTTCCTCTATTTTGACTAAGTGGGTTGTATCAGTGAGCCAGTTTGCTACCCATCTGGTAACATATGTATTGATGCCTAGTTGAGAGAGTTTATCTATTACATCTGAGTGGGAAATAGTATCAAAGACTTTGGCCAGTCAAGGTAGGTGGTGTGCACTGTGTTCCCCTTGTCTATGGCATTAATGACTGTCTCAAAGAAGCTGACCAAATTTAACAGGCATGACCTCCCCTTGACAAAACCAAACTGTGTGGGATCAAGTGTTTGGAGACTGACAATCTCCTTGTTAATGAGGTCCATGATGATCTGTTCCATGGCTTTGCAGATCAGGCTAGTTAGGCTGATGGGTCTATAATTTCCTGGACTGGTGTATGCTCCACCTTTGTGCAAATGGATGACAGTAGCTGTCCTCCACTTGGCTGGGACAAAGCCGATAATCAGGCTTTGGTTGAATAGGGTGATTAATAGTTCTCCAAGTTTCTGCCTGAGTTCATGTAGGATGCAGGCTGAGATGTTATCGGGTTCCATGGAAGCTGTATTTTTTTTTACCTTTGAGAGGGCAGTGATGACTTGTTCCATAGAGATAAGGGGAGGGGTACAGGTACTTGGGATGTCCTGTTCTGCTGATGGGAGGACATAGGAGTGAAGTTTTCCATGACGCTGTCTGCCAGCAGGTTGGCTATATCTACAGCATGTGTGTATGTGGTGTCCTTGACCACCACTTCTGAGCAGATCTGGGTGCTTCCCTTGAGATTGAGGACATATGTGAAGAAGGCCTTATGATTATCTTTAGTAAATGTGGCCAGTTTGGACTGAAGTTTGCTTTGGAGGATTTCACTAGTGTTCCTATTTGCTTGTTCAGGCTAAGGAGAGAGTACTTCCAATTACGCATCTGCTCCTTCTTGGTCCTGGACAGCAATTTTTTTTCCTTTTATTATAGAGTTTATTTATTGTAGATGTCCAACAGACAGGATTACTCTTGCTTGAGAAGGAAGATTTTGTGCTTTCTGGTATTCCTGATTCCATGCAGCTATATAAATGCTCATATAGTACTTTGCTGTAGGTTTGGACATATGTGCCAGTTCCTATAGAGGGGGAGGGGGCTGTCAAGCTGTTTATACCTTCTCTCAGGAGGTGGTAATCAGCTTTGGGGAAGTTTGTTTGTTTTACCCTAGCTGGGGGGGAGTCGGGAGATGATGACTTCAAAAGTGACTGCTTTATGGTCGGATCTTACCAGGGATGATGACACTGTAGGGATGCTGCAGTAGATACTCATGTTGGTGAATACCAAGTCCAAAATATTTTCACCTCTTGTGGGGGTGTCAACCAACTGGTCAAAGGCATTTGTGTTGATGATATCAAGGAATCTCTGGGCATTTGTGTTTTGGCATGAGTATTTGTTCCAATCTATGGTTAGGTAGTTAAAGTTGCCAGTGTCAGGGTAAAGGGTTGAATTTTGATAGATTCAGAGAGGTCCAGATAGGTGGAGTCAGCATCTTGAGTTAGAGTTGGAGGCCTATAGCTAGCTATGATTTGAATAGGGGTCTTGTCAATTGTTAACTGCACCTGGAGTGTTTCCTGTGCATCATACCGTTTTGACCAGGCTAGATGTGTGTACGTCTTTTATATATATTGCAAATCCACCTTTTTGTTTTGCCGCCTCTGGTTTGGGGTCTAAATGAATGATCTACTATCACTAGGGAGCAGGTCCTTACTGCTCTCGCTAAGACCAACAGGCCCAGAAAATATCCCAGGATGCCTTCTAAATAGCATGAAACATGACCTATCAGAGCCTCTGCAATTACTATTTATTTGTAGCCTCCAAACAGGCTTCATGCCTCATGGATGGAGAAAGGCAACAATCATCCCTCAGCACAAAGGTGGGCCATCTAGAGATCCTGGAAACTACAGACACATACGTCTCACTAGTCTTATATGTAAAGTCATGGAAAAAATTGTTATAGAGATGATCAGCAGAGAAATAGTGTACCTCCAGACATTGGACCCAACCCGGTTTGGTTTTGTCAAGGGCAGATTATGCCTACTCAACCTGGTGGACTTCTTTGAGAAGGTAAATATTCAAAATATATAAGGCAGTACTACCAGGCTGAAAATAAAACAGCTTTATTAAAACAATAAATATGGCAGCATCAAATCATAAGCACTTCCAGGTAGAATCCCTTCATCAGATGATAACTTTTAAAACAGGCATCACATCTTATATAAAACAGCATAGCCAATCCAATTCAGTAATTTGCCCTCCTTTTTGCTAGAGTTGGTTTTAAAGGAACCACATAATTTAGTCCTGGGGCTTTATTAGCTCCCAGTCCTAATATCCATTGAATTTCCCTATACTCAGTTTCATTTCTCACATTTCCCATTCTTTGGCTTCTGTTAATAATGGTTATAACTATAAAAACAAAAGCATGACCTTCATGTATAGCTATATGCTTATACAATGCATTCTATTCTTTTTTCAATGTGATGTCGGACAGATGCTTAAAAATCATGTCTTTAAACCTACAGTTGGTTTACCTACATAGTACGCTGTACAAAATTGACAGCTAGCAATGTAAATCACACTGTGTGTATTACAGTCAGCATATGCAGTTATAGAATAGGTCTTATTAATCCTGGGATGTAAAAAAAAAACAATTGTCTTGCTTGATATATCTACATGCCTTGCAATTTTGACAGGGAAATGTACCTTTGCTCTAAATATTACACTGTTTAAAACCATTACAGGAGGGTTTAGGGCACAAAATATCTTTCAAGTTCTTATTTATTTTAAAAACAAATCTGGGTTGTGTTCCTACTACTTTAGGTATACTTTCATCTGTGAGTAAGATTCTCCAATTCTTTCTAATAATGTTGCATATACCACCTATATCACTGTTATAGGTTAAACTCCACTGCATCCCCTAATTACTATTACACAAGTGGTATTTGGTGACCCTTCTCCCTTATCTATCCATGGTCTAGCTTTATACTTCCTATATGTCTTACTATTTCCCAGTTCCTTATCCAGTACATTCCTAGTGACCCCCTTTTTTGAAAATTAGTCTTTAAAAAATCTAATTCATGATGAAATGTATTCTCATTTGTACATAGCCTAGATAATCTGCATATTTGCCTTTTTACTATAGTCTGGAAGACATACCTAGGGTGCATACTATATTGGCTCACTAAATAACTTCAAACCCTGCAGCAGCTAAGAGATGTAGCCTGGAAAGCCTGGGAAAATAATCCATCCTGATAACAGGAATCCTTAAATAATATCACTAAACAAGCAATCTGAAGACACAGAAGCAAACATCCACTGGCACACCCCCAAAAATTATTCTAGCATAAAATTAACTCTCTATGTGATGGAAATTCAGCCACTCAGACTAACACAGCACTCCATCCACTGCTCACTTAGATATTTCTTACCAACCGATTTCCTCAGGGAATTCACTAAATTCCCAGCCTCATCCTCTACCACTTATACAAATCCCGAGATGGATACTACAGCACCAGACTACTTACCTGTGTTTTATTTCAGTAGGATTGCTATCGAACACACCATCCATTATTAGAGGAAATCCCTCTCGACTCTCCCATGGCTTATATACTATAGCACAGGCTACATCAAGACCTCCATTCTTCACATTTATGATCTCTGCCTTACCTCAAAAACAGTGTGTTCAATATCTGGAAATCAGCACTTATTCGTCCAGTGCCAAGTTAGCCTAAACCTAATACAACCCATTAATGCCGTCCATTTTCAGTATTCCAAACACTGGGCAAAATACTAGACAGATACATAAACAACCAACATATCACAGACAAAAATATCGACGTCTCCCTAACAAACGGCATGGCTTCTGCTCAGCACTATTAAAGCCTTATGGACACTGACCAATGACATTTTGCTTAGCATGTATAAAGGCAATTTAACTGGAAATATTTTAATTGACTTTACTAAGCTTTTAACAATACTGGATCACCCGTCTTATCTAATTGATATTGCAATTAGCCCACAAGTTGCACAATTGTTCAAATAAGTCCCCGGGAGTCAAATTGGTTCAGTGTTATCACAAAAGCCACTACATCCTCAGGTGTCCGCCAACGTACAGTGCCAGCCCCTCTCCTCTTAATATCTGTAAGCAAGCTGACTCTGAATTTACCACACTTACAGCTTAGCTTATTCTATATGCCAGCAACATGCTTCTTTATATATCCAGCCCCAAACATTTAGACATCCAAATGTAACTTCAGCTTGACCTACTAGATCAAAGGGATTGTCTTCCCAATCAAAAACTCCTACCCAAGCATAAAAGAAAACAAAAAAATAAATAAATAAAACCATGATCTTTGGAACCAGCCCAGGGTTCCTTTTTGTTTTTCTGGGAATTTGATATAATTAAGATTCGATAAAGCCAGGCTCAATGAAGTAGGATTTAATAATGTAAGTATTTGATGTTTTGAAGGGGATATATATATATATATATATATATATGTACATACACACTTATGTGTATGTATTTATAAAGTGTAGCATGTACTACAAAAATATCACTAATAACTATATTAGCACCTATAAAATCTGTGCAACTGTTCACTTTTAATAAATTGTGGAAGTCAAAATTATGCAAGACTATTCTGACCACACATATACTCCATATGTTTGTAGAAAATTCCACCAAACTATTTATTGCCAAGCTTTAATGCAGTTCTTACATGCTACTCTTGGAAGTACTAAATGATACTACTGTAAAACAGTAATGCAGTCTCACAGGTTTGTCGCCAAGTACCACAAAAAGTATTCTGTTGTTAAGCTTTAATGCAGTTCTTACATGCTACTCTTGGAAGTACTAAATGATACTACTGTAAAACAGTAATGCAGTATCACAGGTTTGTCGCCAAGTACCACAAAAAGTATTCTGTTGTTAAGTAGAATAATACTGTGCTATTGGGTTCGACTTTGTTGCAATTCAATTGCCTTGCATTTACTGTCCTTATGCAACTGCATACAGTGGAGGTTTTCTATCTGAGGCTTCTCTGAAAAGGTGCAAAATGCCCAGTTGCACTTTCCTGGTCAATAAAAATAAGCAAATAAACACTCTGACTATTTACACTGGATGGAGGTGTCCATTTTTCCAACAACAATAATGTCTCCTGATACTTAAGATAGTTCTGAAAGCTTGGATGGCTATGCTGAGATAGGCTGGTCTCATTTAGAAGGACCATCTAAAGTGGTCATTAGCAGTAACCTGTCACTTCTGATGATGCTTCACCTTATTGCATAGAATCAGTAGTTCCCTGTGACCTACTTCACTTGGGCATAGCACAGGATACTGGCTAAGAAGTCTGAACATTTATATGTGCCACTACAAACTCTCTGCTACCTTACTGAACTGGAATTGGAGAGCTGAGGCATACACTACCTTTTTTTTCTTTTCCCTTTCACACAACCATCCATCATCTTCTCCCAGTACCCCCATATTAGTTTGGGTCTACCTGACCATCCTAAGTGATCCTAGACTGGATCTGCCAAGGTTAGGGCCGATGAAGATCTTTAGGACTTCCATGGCCTACATGTCATCCTTGCATATGCTAGGTGTTATGACATGCTCTCCTTTCCCCCATGCTTCTACATTCATCTGTTATGTCAGAGGACTAATCCCTTCTATGGACCATACCACCCTATAGGACAAATGCCTATCCATTCCTGCCAGCACCTCAGATGTCTGAGCCACTACTCAAGAGGTACACTCTGACTAAGGATCCCAGTCATGGCTACACTTCATACAGGGACCTTTTCATGCACTGTTCTCAGATCTCCTCACTAGTGGGGAACCAGGTCAAGAAAGAATTAAATGGTGTTAGGCAGACAATGATGCAATGATGTCCAGCTGGGACAGTCAGAAGGTAGAAGGTTACCTGGGGCATAGACAGAGTGTTGTCTCTCTACTCCATGGTGCTCGCTAAAAAGGCAGACTTTAACTTACCACTATATCTTTGCAGATGTTAGTTACGTCTCAGAACTTGTGAAATTTTGAAGTAGGGCCATGGATATCCTAAACCTCTTCAGGAACATTAATAGAATGGTTTGGAGGGGGTAGGTATATTTGGTAGAGGATACCACTCTGTAACAGACTCCCCATCCACATCAAACAAAGCTGATCACTAACCACATTCACATTTAACTTGAATCAATTGCTGGGAAATAGGAAATTTACCTCAGGACACCACTCAGGCTACTAATGGACCAAGGCAGCTCCTACATGTTTTATCCCACCCAACCTGTCCCCTCCAAATATTTAAGTTTTGATTTAGCAATTATCATGAGAATAATATTTAAATATAGATGTAGGCAAGAGTTAGGTGGATCTAAACTTTAATGGGATAGGTTAATTTTAAACTCCAAGTGGGATAATTAGCTAGGCATAAAATGGTCCACAAGAGCAGGAGCATAGTAATAACTTATGACCCTAATCAGTAAATAGTACCAAGTAGAACAATTTCAAAAAAACTAAACCCACTCACATTATTAAGAAAGTCATCAAGCTAAATATTTAAATTTACTTCAAGGGATCCAGTTCCCAGTAAACAGTTGTTTTGACAGTGAAATGGAACTAAACAACAGGCTGAAGAACAATTTATGTTAGAAAAATGTGTTTCTGCATTGAGATTGAGTTATACCACTACTAGATCTTATACACACTAAACAAAACAAGACAAACAGAAGACAAAACAGAACTTTGATATAGCTACTACTGAGTAAATACAATCATTTGTCATGGTATTAGCAACTGCAAAAAAAGTCATCAGTTCAAATCAACCTTCATGCAGACTATTTGTCACACTCCTTGTATAACCACACATGGTGCCGTACTTCATTAGAGGAAAAAGGTGAAAAATCAGTTAAGGAAATTAGCAGCACAATAGCTAACTGAGAAGGCATCAAGACAATATTATGAGTTTCCTCATTGTTGACACGGTATTACCCTAAAAAGTCAGAAGAAGGTAAGGATATGGGTTAACAGGAAAGCAGCTAATATGACTCACAAAGGGAAAAATACCTCACATCAACAGTAGACAACATAGTTAATAATGTGAGTACAGTCACTATTTTCTGAAAACTGAAGATCAAGTCAGGCTCCACTCAGCTTAACTCCATCCCAAACGTAGACCTACAAGTAATTTTTCAGGCATTTTGAACACAGGAGATATATGTCAATTTTGTATATAAAAAATCTTCTAGCATTTCATTCAACAGGTAACACAAGGCATACCAGGTACACCGAGCTTCAGTGTTGACATAACTTTTGGAATGCACAAGATAAAATGAAATAATTTTTATTTCATCTGTTCCCATTAGGGCTCGCCATAGCAGATCATCTGTTTCCATTTCTTCCTGTCCTCTGCATCTTGCTCTGTCACACCAACCACTTGCATGACCTCTCTTTACCACATCCATAAAACCTTATTTTAGTCCTTCCTCTTTTCATCTTATCAGGCAGCTCCATCCTTAGCATCCTTTTCCCAATATACCCAACATCCTTCTTTAGCACACGTCCTAACCAATGCAATATCGCCTCTCTGGCTTTGTCCCTAAATCGTTTAACCTGAGCCGAGAGACAAATGCGAGTTTGACAAATTTAAATTTCAGTTTTATAGTATTAACTTCTTAACACAAGAAGTCTGGGTGACATTAAAATAATAGGGGGACAAAGGTCTTTATAAACTCAGAAAGTTGCTAGAATAATAGGTTTTGGATTAGTATGCATGTCTGAAGGATATGAAGCCTAAAACTCACATGTCTGTCATAATTTGGCAACTTCAATCCTCAATGTTTTGCCAGAAAATCACAATTTTTATGGAGAGCAGACTGAAAAAATGAGGCAAAAATCTGGACAATCTGCAAAATTCTGAACAGCTGAGAGTTATAGGTTTTGCCTTTTTTCATAGAGAAATATATCATCTGACATAACAATGGTGAAACACCTCTTCCAATGTCAAGGATGCAGAGACTGGCTGTTTCATGAAAGAGTTTAACACCACTGAGATAATTAAGAAAGAAGTATTGTGTTTTCAAAAGACTGCTAGACATAAAAATGTTTAAATGAACTAAAATAGGCTCTGAATTCAGAAACAACTGTAGCTTACTTTTTATAATTGGTAGACGTGGTGCTGCGGTAGCGTTGTTGCCTCATAGCAAGACGTCCCATTCTATTCTCAGCTAGAGCGTCTTCTGTGTGGAGGCATATGTGAATGGGGCATGCCTTCGTTGAAGGTTGTGCGTCAGGGCTGGTAACCCGGTACGTAAAAATCCACTACCAATCATTAGCGGACCGGAGTTCCGCTGTGGCGACCCCTAACCAGGAAAAAGCTGAGAGAGACATTTGTAAAGAAAAATGCAAATAACATAGGATTCTGTGCAATTCTGTATTAGAAACACAATGTCTAGATAATAGGGACTGTTTATGTAATCACATCTTTGAAGTTGGAAACAGGCATTCTCTGTTTTAAAAATAATCCTTGACTAGGGTTGTATGAACACTTAGCTTTCCTGATAGATCACATAATTTTAGGAGCATTTCAACAAGACAACCATATAGATTACAAACTGGCCCTGCAGTTAATGCATAATGTTTAATTTCAGGGTAATTTCCAGTAGCAGAAGATTATATTTGTTTAACTGCTGAATGTTTTTCTCTTACAACCCTTTCAGTAGCTGAGAGGGGAAGGGAAATACGAAGATGTTTAGTTCTGCACAAGAGTAAAAGGATGATGTCGAACAAGTGAATGGTACAAAGCAGATGAGGGTATTCTACAGACAGACATTCTGAAAAAAAATAAAAAACAGAATGATTTACTGCATCAGACTGTGGCTGGTACTAGCTAAACAGTACAAACTAACATATCAGCTTCATGTCAAATGGCAGTAAGGTACAGCTAGTTATAGGTGACACAAAGACTATTCTAAGTCAAAAGATAAGGTTCCCTAAGGTGAATTTTATAGAAACTGCTTTCAAAAATGGCATGCTATTCCAGCCTAACACTGCCGAAATTGAAAGTTATACCCCTGCATATGAGACAGGTACTAAAAAGGTCTACTGAAAGAAGTCAGCATTGCTTCTATCATCAAAAATGCCTCATTCTCAAAATAATTCCCTAAAATACCTTTACAGATTGTGTAGCAGCTTACATAAATTCAACACACTCTTAATCTTACTAGAGCAATAGTAGTTAAGTCCTGGATTTCTGAATGCATTTAATTTCAACTGCCAGCATAGTTATTTTTTCTCCAACATACTACTAACATCCCTTCAGGCTCATCCATCTCCACAGAGACCAGAATGAAAAATTTAAAACCAGAATGTCTGGGGTGTTCTAATAAGTGTTTGGATAAGGTATTCCTCTGGCATTTCCCATGAATAGGCTGGCTTAAAATTAAACAATGCATGCATTTTCCACACCTGTTTTAAATATATAAAAGCTGATATGTTTAACATTGTTAAAATATTTTTGATTTTTTTGTTACTGAGTATTGCTTATCTGTGATGAATAAAGGCTTGCTGCTTTGGAACACTACCTGAGTTTCTTGACTTTGGAAATTATTGTGACTAAACTCATCAACAAAGTTTTAAGACCACAACTTTCTCCGTTTTTTATTTTTCCCTCAACACTTGTGGCATTGAGGTTGAAACTTGACAGATTCCTGTGCTTGTTCATTTTTTTAATATTTTTTGAAAATGTACACACCTTTGTCAGAGATACTATACAGAGAAATTCTGAATGAAATCTAAGATTAAGTTTTGTGTTGGCAACAGAAAAGATGACAGCTTCTAGAAGGGATAGGCTTTTTTGTTCAAACTCCCATGAATGGATATTCTCTTTTGCAGGTTTCAGTGATCTGTCTTCAGATCTATTTTAAAAAACATTTTGAGACCAATACTGTACACAGTTTTACATAAAATATATCTAATCTATATATAATAAATGTTTCCTTACACAAAGGGAATATCATAGTATTGTCAACTGTCAAGAAATATAATTTTTGCAAAGTAATTAAGTGTTGACTTTTTTCATACCGCTGCCCGAATCTTTAGAAAGGTGCTAGGAGAAGAAAGGTTTTAGCAGTCTGTCATAGGATCATTAGCAGCATAATCGTGCTTTATTCCCCGATGTCACCTATCCAAACAATCTCTATGGTCTAAGGTAATTTTTTTTTCCCACTTGAAATCACTGCAGCAGTTCTGACTATGCCATGTGCTGGGTGCAGAACTGTAGCATGCATAAGACTACAAATTATTCAGGTCCCTAATATGTTATTTAAGCAATAACCCATGCTTGGGTGTGGGTAATGCTGGATTTACCCACAATTGGCGTGGTTTGGTCATGAGGGCGAAGCCCAAGTGGCCAAACAAAGACAACCATGGGTAAATCCAGCATTACCCACACCCAGAAGTGGGTTATTGCTATTATACAATGACATTATTTCAGAAAAAAAAAATACTTAGTTTTCTTAAATAATGGCATTGTATAATGCCTGCTTGCTGCCCTTCCGCAGCTGTCTGGTATTCTGCGGCAGTGCTGATGTACTGCGCATGCTTACGCAGTACATCAGAGCTGTGGGTGGAAGCAACGGAGAAAGCAAGATCTCCGTTGCTTTAGAAAGTGTCTCACTATGTTAAGGAGTTTAACATAGCGAGACAGCTTTAAAAAAAAGCAACGGAGATCTTCCTTTCTCTGTTGCCTTTTTTAAAGCTGTCTCGCTATGTTAAACTCCTTAAACATAGCGAGACACTTTCTAAAAAGCAAAGGAGATCTTGCTTTCTCCGTTGCTGTAATAAAAAAAAAAAGACTTATACTAATGGAAAAAGTCCGGGCGACCAGTCCTTTTTCCATTAGTATAAGTCTGATTTATAACGTGCATGCTGACCAATCAGCGTGCACGTTTTGGAATATTAATGGGGGGGGTCATTGTATAATTAATTTGTTTTACTAAGCAGATACACTCCTTGAGATCAGAATACTAGTGTGTTTTCTATAAGATGAAACTGGCGTTTGAATAGATGTAAATATAAGAAAAACATGCTGGAAATATCTACAATAAAAAAGGCACAATGATGTAGAGAAAAGATACCTGCCTCATAACTTTAGGATCCTGGGTTTAATCCTGACATTTACTCACACTCAAAATGCAAAGTTTTAGGAAAGGCAGATGGGCATAATGCTAAGATATCTACTACCTCACAGATACATGATCTGAAGTTCAGTACTGACCCTTGTTTGTTGTCTTTGTAACGTTGGAAAGTATAGTGGCATAATTTCAGAACTCAAACATCTGTGGTTTAATTCTCTCTTCTGCTCACTGTCCATGTTTGGTTTTAGAGATGTTAATGTAGGCCAGACTCAATAATGGGTCCTTTAGCCTCTTAACTTTTATTTCTCCAGACTTTGTATCTTGCCAATAATGTACTCATTTCACGGTCAGAAATATATTGCTGATCTTATATTTTTGTTAAACAATGAGCTATACTTATTCTAATACTACAGAATGCCATAAAAAATGATTGCAGATATCATATGATATGAGGAAAGATAATGAAAGACTCTATGAAAACATCTAAGCACATAACCGAATGAAATCCTGCAGTATCTTGTGGCTAATAGGCTGTATGTTGAATTACTATAAAATAGTATGTTCTGGTACTGTATGTTTTATTATTAATTTAACATTTGTTTACCAGGAAAGTCTGACTGGGACAGAGCCCATTTTCAGCGGAGGCTAGGGGAGAAACACTCCAAATGCATGTCTTTGGAATGCGGGAGGAAACCAGAGTACCCAGAGGAAACCCACATGAACACAGGGAGGACATGCAGGCTCCACATAGAAGGCACCCCAGCCAAGAATCAAACCGGAGAACCTCTTGCTGTGAGGTGACAACACTAACCGGTGCATCACTGCGCTACGTTGGTACTGCATGTTCTCATACAGTATAACGGACAGACTTTAACAAAGCAAACAAATAGTGTAGACATGACAGGCACTGTGTTCCTTCCAAGATTTTAACAACCTTCTGTTATTTTATTCCTTAAATGTGACATAAGGCAGATAATGCAAAGGATTAAGTATTTTTTGTAAGCACATTGTAATGTTGAATATTTTTAGATTATTAGCTGCATCAGGGTAGCTTCTCTGCTGAAGGCATCATTGACGACAGAAGTCCCTGAGGTCATATTTGATGACGCAAAGCTCTCAGTAGTAACAAGCCAGCACTGTTTGAGCAAATGACAAACTAATAGGCCTCCTTACACTGGCAGTTTTGCATGCTTGTAATATAACAGTGTTGCTTAATTCATGCCACCTGGCATGCATTCTGAAACTACAGCAATTTACTAACTTACCCTTGATATAAATTAATCAGCCAGGTATAACCAGGTTAATGTTTCAGCTAGGGAACTTTTTCCTGACAGAAAAAAAGTACTATGAATTTTAAAACAAAATTAAAAAAAAAAAACTGAACACTGATGAGCTGCAAGTATTTATATGTATGATTTTCATATTGTCAGACTTTCCTTGAACTCTGAATAGTTTAATCCACTATCCATAAAAACACTGTTACTACTGTCCTTGTTAACATTTTCTTTGCTCCATGTACAAAATCTAGCTCCCACAGCATTGCTTGTCACAGTAACAGGTTGAGATGTTGTGGCAGCCAGGGCTGAGTGTGTGACAATAAGCGGGCTTCATCCCTGCAGGAGCTTGATCTGTCATGCAGGATCATAACTTGAATTATCGAGTTATGCTTTTCCAATATTCAAATCAAATCTGACTTAACATTAACCACATCTCTTTTTATAGAACCCTGCTCAGACAACTTTCATTCTTTCTAGCGTGGACAATGCACAGACATGAATAGATACATAAACACACACATTGTGGATAATTACTTCGTAAGCGTCAGCTGAATGCTTCTACTTACATGCTATCACATATCCAAAATAATGATTCTTGTTACAGATGTGGACAGTCCACATGAAATGAGAAATGAGTTCCTCCTACAGTATTTCTGCTGTCCTGTTGTGCCTGACATAACTACCACCATAGAAACAGAACTATCACTGTTGAAATGAGGGAGATAGAAGCAATGAGAACAGATGGTCGGCCTTAACTACTGCAGAACACTGCCAGTTAATTAATGCTAGCAGTAATTAAACTTTACACAAATTAGCTGTCAGCTATGCTAAAGGGAATCGTTTCTTTCAAATGCCAGCTTGAATCGCTGAGTTGGGAGACTGGATGTACAAAAATTACACAAAGAGAAAATAGGAAAAGACTGCAATGTGGACTAAAGTTTATTGAGATCGTATTCAGCACAATGAAACAATTAGGAAGAAGAGCTTTCTGGACAAGTGTCAAAATGAGTTGCAAGACCAGGCATGCTGTAAGACATGTCGGTTAGAAAACAGTGGTCTCCCTTTTGGTCTTATTTTGGCCGATACAGGTCCTTACAAAAGTCAGCTTTGTTAGTAAAAATAGGGAAGCTTCTGCAACTCAGTGTAATATTCACAGGAAATAATTTGATACAACAGTGCTTATTATCAGTGGTCTTTTCATTCGGTTGCTATTATTTCCTTGTCCCTAAAAGTACATTTTTTTTTTATTTAATTCAAAAGCTTTATCAACAAAACAATTTTAGTTAGTGTCCTGGGATGAAAGCTAGAAGCAGAAAAGAACAAAGTATAACAGCAGAGAGCTGTTTCTGTGCTATGGAAATGATATAGCATTATTTAACTTATTTACAAAAAAAGGAAGCAACTGTTGAAACAGACTGCATTTATCTGGTCTTCCCCCTCTCCTCTGGTAAATGAATGTCAGCTGTGCCCTCATGGCACTGACTCACAGTTATGTAAATATGATTCAATGAAAGCTACTTTCAAACCACACTTTGCCCGTACCTATGTCGCCATGTTTTTTTCCTGCTTGCATAAATTTGCTGTAGTTTAGGTTCGATGAAAAATTTTTCAGCAAACTATATTTGTATATGTGGGAGTCACGATTTAGCATTTGATGACTCAACAAAAATACACAAGTATCACCAAGATTATCAAGATAGTGAATGGTCAGCTGTCCAGCATTGTCCCAGAAGGGTAGGAATAAGGTAGGAAAAGGCTCAGTTCTTGAGGGAATGTAACCTGAGTTACAATATAGTTCAGGCCTCTTTCTCAAGGGACACAGTAAAGTGAGCAGCCTGCATTCCCAGACCTACCTGCTGGATCTGTGATCAGAAGTGTTGAATTGGCACGGCTGTACTGGTTTGAGGTTTAATATGATGCATACAAAGACGAGGATAAGTAGTAGTAGTTTTTATTTATTTAATTTTATGTACTAGGTTGATCCCACTGGGAATAAGACCATTTTTTTTTTTGGTGGGGGGGGTGATGGATTGAGTTAAGGCCCAGTAAAAATGCAAGACAAGTGCAGTACAACTACAGCTGCAGAGCAGCAAAACAATTATTCCAATGATAAATTCCAGAAAACACAGTCCATAAGAGAGCATTCAGTATAGATTAAGTACTGTAATAACCAGAACAATGCAATTCACACTTAGGCACATCAGTTGGCAATGTTTACAAAGCAAGAAAACAAATGGGGGAACAATAAATGAGGTTAAGAGATACTACATGGATCATATGTACCAAAGAATATAAAGAATGTTTTATAAAGAATTGGAGAAGGAAATATTTTGAATCATTTCCAAGTGAGCAGGAAGCAGAGTCTAGCTGTTTAGCACAAAGTACAGAGTTACTAGATTTATTATTAGCTTTTTAAGTATACAAAAAGTACTGAACTAATGGGTTGTGGCAACGCCAGATTTGGGCAAGATAATTTGCTATCCTGTTTGGAAATTTGGAGCTGGAAGCTCATGGGGGCTTAAGTTTGGGGCCTAGGACTCAAAATAACCAGTTGCTACAGTGTTTATTTCTGCTACAAATGCTAAATAAGAATTTGCCAAAGAGATTGTAGTAAAAAATATAATACACATGCTATGAATGTTACAGCCTGGGATATCTTATGAACTGGTGCTTAATCTGTGAGCTGCTGCTCTGGATGGTGGTTATCTGTTGCTAAAGTCTGGACTTGGTGTATATAGGATGATGATATTATAGTAATAAGTGGTGGTGGTGATTGTGCATCACAGGTGAATCTGGAATAATTTCTTTTGCAGGTGATGTATGACATGGTTTAGCTGATATTCTTTTGCTAGCTTTTTTGTTATGAAGTACATGATGAAGGTAATTGTTGTACATAAGAGGTTATTGCACAATATGATAAATGTTCTGAGTTGTAACTACCTAAAGGAGGTATTTAATCTGAAATGCATCTCTCTCGTCTTCTCTCCCCCCACCCCCTCCAGTACAAAAAGCTCTCAAAGTTACTATTAATTAAAAAATAGATATGAACAAAAGGAATGGCTGAATGAAGAACAATTTCAGTTTAGTGTTGTTGAGGGTAAAAAGACATATACAACCATAGCGGATTCCTTCCCCTTATCTTTCAATTACTATTTGGGTTTTTAGCACTTTCTTTTTACTTTTACTAAATACGAAAATGTTTGGTCAATAATAGGGTGTGTAGAACTTCTACTGAGATAGCCAGGAGGCAATCTTTGTAGCCTTACTGAGGATGTTGTGATTTAAAGAATGACCTGCAAGCCAGAGCATGCATGCCAGCATGACAGTCATATTGTAAACAATGTGCGACATTGCTTGCAGTTAACGGTGGTTACCATCTTACATGGATGTCAAAATAGAGGCA
This sequence comes from Protopterus annectens, assembly GCF_019279795.1. NCBI lineage: Eukaryota > Metazoa > Chordata > Ceratodontiformes > Protopteridae > Protopterus > Protopterus annectens. The sequence continues at coordinate 431,167,440 of NC_056747.1, read as the reverse complement.
CAGTTAGGCCTCACTGATATCCAAAGGTTGGCAGAAGCATTAGAATTATGCCTGGTACTTCTAGTAACATTGTGTCAAAGGTCAAGCTATCATTTTGCAGTTGATGATCTATGAATGTCTAACACACACATGTACACAAGATTTAATTTAAAATACCAATGGGGTAACCAAATCTGCAGCCTCTCATAATGGGATCAAAAGTGTTCAGGCACATTCTGGGGGACCTGTCTACTGGTGGGAGAAACTGACTTGATTAGTGATAGCACTGAGGCTTCACAGGAGCTCTAGGTCAGTGTAATACAGTAGTGGTGCGGTAATATAATAATTAATTTACAAAACCAGCACTCAAGAATGAAGGAACCAGGCTGTAAACGCTGAAACCAAAGAATTTTAATAACTAGTAACAGGAAGAGGGGCACCTTTAAATGTAATTTCTGTGGAGAATGTAGATACATTCTAGTGGGTGACAAAGTTCAAGTTAATGAGATTAACATTTATGCCCCTTATCATTGCAACTGTAACTCCAGGGGAGTGATATATTTGGCTAAATGTCAACAGTGTCGAAGCTTTTATGCGGGAAAGACCCAGCGTAAAACTTAGAGAAAGAATTTATGAGCATATGGCATGTATTAGGAAGGACACAAATAACTCCCTGTTTAAACACATACATAAAAATCCTGAGCACGCTTCTGTCTTTTTTGGGATTGACAATGTAACTAGGAACCCTAGAGGTGGGCCTTGGGAACATCTCATTGAGGAGACGGAGACGTTGTGGCAACTTAAACTATGGGGCAAATGCGTTCCCTGGACTTAACGCATCTATTTCAATAGCCACTACTTTGAGGCTTTTGTCATACAAGTTATACATTTTAGGTAGAATGTTTTTAAATATTTTAATTTTTTTTTTTAAATAGATTATTTGGTTTATTTTGGTTTAAATGTGTATTGTCTGACTGATTTAATGTCATGTGATTAATTAGGGGGGTTTATAAACCTGCATTTGTATGTTGTAACTAGATTCTGTGGAAGTCAGTTTTGTTCTGACGAAAGTGCTTAATCTATCGGTTATTACAATTCTTTGCTTTCATTCTTGAGTGCTGGTTTTCTTAATTACTGTCAAGGTTCCTGGGTCTTGGTATTAATAATTAATCAACCTACAGTTCGGTATGGTGCATCTCCTGTTGCTACTCGGGAATGTATCTGCCTGCTGTATACCAGTAAAGGTCAACTTAGGACCAAGGGGCTGCCTGGGCAAAGGGTTTTTTGAGTGATGGAATGGTAAATGATCTATGACCAATAATTAGAAATAATATTCTATATGCATTTATGTACAAGAAATTAAATAACCAAGAAGGAGGAGTAGAAGATACAAGGGTAGGCCTATGCACATGAGCATGGGGGGCCAGATTCTGGTTAGAATTCATGGACGGTGGGTCAAGGGAAAGCAAGTTCTGTTCTGTATGGGATAATGTATCCTCCTTCCCCTCCTGCAGCACAAATTAAAAAAGTAGTTACACTTTATTGCCTGTTACATCTGTAGCCTTCTATATTCGCAGGCAGGAAGAGGTAGGGATGTTTACATTTACAAAACAGTGTAAGAAACTTCTCTGTGTGGAAGATTTTCAGTCCATATATTTCTAGTTAATCACTGTATATTAATCAGATCAGGCAATAGTAGTAGAAGTAGCAAACTTAAACTCGTCTTAAGTCAAAACAAAAAAAAAAATAATAATAGAAAATATATAATTGTACAGCATTACTACGTATTCGAAAGTAATCCAGTCGAAAATCCTTTATTAAGTTTTTTTTTTTTTATTAAGATTTTCGACTGGAAACAGACTGCCTGCCTTGCTTGGATTACTTTCAAATACTTAGTAATGCTGTACAATTATATATTTTCTATTATTATTTTTTGTTTTGTTTTGATTAAGATGAGTTTAAGTTTGCTACTTCTACTACTATTGTCTGATCTGATTAATATACAGTGATTAACTACAAATATATGGACTGAAAATCTTCCCACACAAGAGAGTTTTACACACTTTTTTGTTTTGGGACTACTTACACTTGAGTGGCTTGTTTTGAGACTTCGGGAATACCACGGAGATTATTTGTTGGATGTTTCCATTTAGAAACAGACATACCAGTGTAATCTGTTGTTCACCAGCATCATGTTTGAATCTTCATCTATTCTTGTGCATAATTGTCTTGCTGTTCATAATGATAGAGCTACTAAAAGAGAAGAACACCAGTGCATGTTGTCACAAGAGGAAGGTCAAAAAAAAAAAGGCAGAGCAGGTAGCCAGAAGGAGAAACTGATCATAAAAGGCCTCAGACATAACACCTGAATGAGTTGGTAGAGAAGCAAGAGCAAGAAGATTCTCTCAGCTGTCCTGAATAAGGAGATAATAGAGGGAGTCCAGGAGGTGAATAATAAAGATAGTACTATTTTATTAGAGGTGTGTATTGTTTGTTTGACTGTGTAGGTCAGGCAGGTACAGGGAACTTGAGGAACAAAGTGGGAGTAGAAAATCCAAGGTATGAAGTAAACATGTCCACAGCTTCTGCAGGGGTAAATCAAGACTTCATGGTCCCAGTTATGAAAGAAAGGTAGAACTAACCCCCCCTATTTTTTTAGCCTATTTAGTCAGAAGGTGGAAGAATAGGATCTGGTACAGGGGAAGAATGACTAAGTTGGAAGAAGTTGTGATGTTGGTAACACAAAATGTTGGCAGTAACACAAACACAAAGTTAAGAACAAAAAGCAACTTGCTAAGCACATAGCTAAAGTTGTAAAGCAGAAGAGCTGGAGTGCATAATCTGTTGAAGTATTTGATTTGTTGGGCAAGGATCAGATGCCGTATTTATGGAAGCTGGGGAGCAATCTGGGAGTTAAAAACAAGTTGAAAAATATCATAATGCACTCAGAAATATTTGGGTGAAAAATCAAAATAATTATAATAAATTAATTAAATATGTATTAATTAATATTAATTTATACAGCAGATCATCATTTTGTTGCAATTTATTAATATACACTATTTTAGCCTCAGCTGGACACTTGAAATTGTCAATAAATCCAAATTACCTTGACCACTGTTCAGGAGAGGACTTGACTTTCAACAAGCTCACACTTTCCATCCAGAGGTAATGTTTTTGAAGGCAAGTTGGACTTTTGAGAAGATTTAGAAGGAAGCCAAGAGAAGTATTGATAGCCCATTGGCCCCAATATGCATTAAATTAACATATGCACATTGTGTTATGTGTTTTATGGGCCATACAATGCATTTAATGCATAATGATGGGCACATGGATGCCATTTGGCATACCGGCCATACAATGCATTTAATAATGCACATGGATGGCATGTGTTTTGCCCATGGGCCATACAATGCATTTAATAATGCACATGGATGTTTTATGTTTTTTTGTTCATGGTGCAAAACATCCAGAGAGCACCAGAGAGGTTAAAGGAAGGAAGGTCGGGTACAGTGCATCCAACAGCCAGTGAGGAAAGGAAGTACTAGGAAGGTCAGTTTACCAGTGACAAGACGATCAGATGTACGGGGGTGCCATAGGTAGGCCCCTGATTCAAACCCAGGGAACACTGGGACTTGTTGTGATCTGCCCCCTGAAGGTGTAGAGTTGTTAGGGGATTAAGAGTTGTTACTGCCAAATAAGGAGTGGTATCACTACTGAATTAAGTAAAGCATTTAAAAATGGTTGTTCATTGCAGCCTCCACAGTGGGCTGGCTGGATATAAAAATAAGGAAAAGAATAAAAGTTAAGGAAAACATTGCACAGCCATTAGTGACTAAAGTGAACACAGGTTGGGAGGTGGACATGTGTGATGAAACACATTTTAAGTGTATGATGAAGCATTTTAGTTTAAGTAAAGATTCTCTAAACGAACAGTTCATCGATGCTTTTTCATAAAGCATTATACCGTATTATACTGTGATATCCCCAGTTGTCAATAATGTTCTACATCATTCTTTTCATGTTTTTCATTTGACGTTCATTGTATAAAATCAGTTTTATTTAACATTATCAAAAGTAGCTACCACCAATTTTCATGCAACCCTTTTCCACCCAAAAATTTTAACCCAAAATTCCACCTATTTAGTAAGCAGTTCCATCTTTAGTAAGTTCCATCTTTAAAAACTTTCAAAAATGTCCTTGTTTTAAATTGTTTCTCATGTGTTAAAACAGAAGTCCTATTAGCTGTGGACGAGAGCGCTCGGTGTGTGTTACTGTAAATCAAGCCTGTTTGCAGCACTCAACTCTGAAGACTTCTTTTCCTTTTTAGTACACACATATTTATATTTATGTCACTTGTAATTGTGTCTATCAGCTGCTTTTCTTCTCTAGTCAGGATACAGTGTAATCATCTATTTTGACCAATACAGGTCTTAATGTCATTTCCAGATATTATTTTGACCAATCCAGGTCTTAATTTAATTTTCAGATAATTTTTTTTTCAAAAAGAGCAATGGGAAGGTAAAATAAGATTATATGTACTCTTCCTACTTAATATGATAGTACCATCACCATTACTGTATCACACGGAGGTAAAATGTACTCTAAATTTAGTTGGTACTTACGTGTTATCACAACCAGATTTTCGCGGTTGCGAAATGCGCATACCTCCACAGAAGCTTGTGTATTACACACTTCAAAGTGTAATTGTAAGTCTTTACAAGAGGTCAAAAACTGTACATGAGTTTTACGAAGCGAAACAAGTTCAGAAATCGTCTTCCTTTTTTGCGTCAGTTACAGACTTACACTTGAGTTACCATGCTTGCTATTGTACAGTCGGTTGCATTATTTACAGTTTGTGGAAGAAAGTGTGCAGAGAATAGTGACCATCATTGCTAAACTTACAGGGAAACTAGTTCATGTTACAGTGACATGGGGTGAGAAAACTCCACATTTCATTTTGTATGACGGTGCTTGTGAAACAAAACAGTAATACATAACTCCCCCAATTTCACAGTCTCTGTGTTTTCCTTCTGTGAAGGATTCGTTGCCCAGTGTGAAAATATTCCAATACACAGTATGACAGCAGTCATGACAACTCATGCGTGTGTCTCTAATGCTGGCAAAACAGGAAGAGGAATTCTTAAATTGTTCCTGTTCTTTAAAGTCATGTATATTTTTTTTGAAAATAGTAAGGACTATGATTGGCACTTAGAAATCTTTCAGCCACTCGTTTGTCTGCAGGTAGGTGCTATTCACAACCATGAAAATCGGGTTGCGATAACACGCAAGTACCATTAACTTTCTACCAAACTGGGCCCTTTAAATGGAACAAAATTAAACCCTTTTTTGAATGGGAACCAGATATTGCAGTTATACTTAGGTGGTTGTAATTATAACTGTTAAGGACAGCAATGTCAAAAACAATGCCTCTGTGTAGGTCATCTACCAGCAGGACCATTGACAACCTTGTCCTCCGCTTACTTGCCATTTACAACCCCTTTTCAGTGAATTGCATTGTTGTTGGTTCACAGTAGGTGACCTGTAATTCCTTTCCTATTGCCTCATATATTTCTCTTGTAACTTCCACAATCTTCATGGACACTGTTGCTCCAAAAATCCCCAGTGTTGTTGAAATTGCTCAAATTATGTTAACAAGGCAAAACTCCCAACTCTGTCTCTCTAATATTGTGAGTAGCTGGATATGGATAAGCATTTCTATTTTGTAGTCAACGTCATCCTTCATTATTTTCTTTTGCTTTCTTTAAAAAAGAAAAATATTTCTCCATAATCCTCCACATTCCTAGAAACTTTGTTAAAACCATCAGAATACATGGGAAATAAGTCCTTAGTGACAGCATCATTCTGGTCTGTAATCAGTTACTCTGTTTTGTTTATTGCCCTATTGTTATCACGGGAGAACAGCTGCATACGTCCAGTGCTTATCTGCAAACTGAATCATATTCATCCCATTAGGATATTTATAAATCCTTAAACCCTTAGGCATTCATTTGTGTTTAATGCAATCATTAAAAAACAGGTTAGCAAGCTGTAGGACTCCACATTTCCTAAACAAGCTGTCACCCTTGTCACTTTTAGTAGAAATGATTGCCAATCAGCATCATGCTTTTCAACAGTATGACCATCCCCAAAGTCCAATTTGTTAAACCACTGGTTCGTATACCTGCAATGTGTTGCACAGCTTTTGCTTACACTCAAATTCATCTCAACAGGTGCATTATCCATATCACTCACTGTCACAGTATTGGAACACCTCAGTGTAAGTTCTTGTTTGTGCACTGTTGGCTGATTTATTGGTAACTAATGGCAAAGATGGTCCATCACTATAAGACTTTTCCCCAGAATTGTCAAATGGTGTTAACACCCTCTCCATCTTCAGAGTCATTTAGGAAATGCACTGAAACAATATAGCCAAATCTTGTATTTCAGGGTGCTTGTTAATCACCAAAACAGCAGTTACATACAAATATTGTTAAAACATCACAGGTATTGTAAAATAACCACAAGTAACCAAAAAATAAACCAACCACAGTATTCCACAAAACTAAAAATAACAAAATACTGACCCGTGTGTAGACAACCAATTTAATTGAACGGACTAAGCAGTTTTTTTTCTGCAAAAAGCCTTACAAGTTCATTAGAATCAAAAATACATCAATTACCACAGCCAATTCATAGGGAAAGTAATGAATCATAATGCATTAAATTAATTAAAACACAAACATTTTTAAGGTCAAACTTTTGCATCCTTAAGTATCATGCTTTACTTTAAAATGAACAGCATTATATTTGAAACATGTTAAATAATACAATGATTACTAAAGAAACTGCATATAAATAATTCATTTTTAACCTACACATTAAAAAATATTGTTTTAGTTTAATTCATATAAAAAAATATTAAAACACCCCCAACATATACCATCATACATTGGTTAAAAAATGCCCAAATAATATAGATGCCCTAAGGTTTAACACACAACTAATTGATACTTTGTCATTAATACCTGAGCAGATCATGGTGCTGAGAAGAATTTGCCAGTACAGGTCTCTCTCCAATTGCCTCTCCCAAGGACCTCCCTCAATTTAGGGAACACCTTTTCCAAAAAAAAAAAAAAAAAAAAACCCTCTTAAAATCCCTACATTCCATGGAGTGCTTACAGAGTGTATTCATTCATCATACTTTTTTCCCTAATTGCATATACACATTGACAGTTCCTTACTTTTAAAGGACTCTAAGGTTTGCCCATATAAAATGGTGGACAAGAAGCACGTAATGTGATATATACCACACATTTGGTGTTTAACAGTCATATCTTCCAAGGGTTGAAATTACCTTGGGATAACAATATAAAATAATATTCATACATCATGCATAAGTTTGCACTGCTTGAAAACCCATCACCTCAGTCCCATATCCATAGTGGAATTTTCCTTTTTAGAAATAACTTTCTCAAATGTACGTTCTAAATTTGTGGGGTTTTTTTTCAATATACAAATCTTGTGGTCATTCCTAACTTTTCTGTCATCAATTTATGTAAAAACACTTAAATCCCTAGCACCCTTGCTATATTCCAAAAATAAAGTTTGGTAAAACTATTACTATCATCTTATTTGTGAACTGTGGCATTGGTGTGGTGGAATAGGGGGCTAGTATTTTGTAGCCCTTTCATAACAAATCAGGTCCTTTAATTCTTGTAATAAATCACATGGGTAACCCAGCTGTGAAACTTAAGGATGTGGAAAGGTTTATGAAGATAAGAATTTGTGGGGTTTTTTTTTTAGATTTTAATTTAATGTATTTTTATTTGTTCCTTTCCCTATAAATTTGCTGAGGGAAGTGACATATTTTAGATTCGGATGAAGTTCTGAGGCTTTTTGCAGAACTTCTGTTAAACTGGGTGTATTCACACAGGTCAGCATTTTATTTTTATTCTGAATACATACATACGTATCCTGTAGACTCCAGTTTTGTTTGTCTTTTCGGCTTTTCCTGGTTAGGGGTTGCCACAGCAGAACTCTGGTCCGCTAATGATTGGCAGTCGATTTTTATGGTGCCATGTTGCCAACCCAATGCCCAACCTTCAGTGAAGGCATACCCATTTACGCATGTCTTTCGGAGGCCACTCGACCGCGTGGAGGACATGCAGACACCACACAGAAGGCACTCCAGCCGAGAATCGAACAGGAGAACCTCTTGCTGTGAGGTAACAATGCTACCGCTGAACCACCATGGATATCCTGTACAGGATGTAATTCACGCTGCTGAGCTGTCAAAAACTTAACCATTTAACTGAAACTTGTCTCCTAAGTAAACATATTATAGTTTACATCCGTTTCAATATATAAAAAAAATTCAATAAAGTGGGTCTCAGAGAACAAATTTAACAAGGATGCAAAGGTTGTCCACATTTCCCTTCAATAACCCATATTTTTCACTGCCCTTCTCTCTCCCCTCCTCCTTTCCCATCTACTATTCTAGTTATTTACAGTTTAACAGTTTAGTGTGAGCCTTTTATCAAAAAAGACAGGAAAAGTAATGATGCTATCTTTTTATTTCTTACTAAATTGTGCAAAATCAAAAAAACAAAACAATAATTTCCTTTCATGTGGTTCTCACTCTATCATTCCAACTCTTATTATATGAAGTGTTGTATCCAGATCAGCCTTGTTCCTTCTTTACATCCTCTTCTTTGACTGCTCCCTCTTTAGCTGGCAACATTACTCTCATTGCTGTTGTCTCAACACTCCAAACACACCTGACAAAGTACTAAAGTTCAGGACATAAATGGAAATAGAAAATAGAAACGTAATCTTTGTTTCTATTAATTTTTTCTATTATCTGCCCTTGCAGCACTTTTGTTTAATTGCTGAAATGCCAGCTCCTTTTCACTTCCCTTGTCCACACCAGTGCTTTTCCAATCTATCTGGCAACTCAGTCTGTCTTCTTCATTCTTTGCTCTGGTTTATTCCTGCCTTCCTTTGTGGTCCCTCTACTTAATAGGCTCAAGCCATTATCTTTACACTGTTCCCCTTCTGGAAATCTTTTAGCATCTCTCCATGAGCATCTTCACCATTTTTACTCCTTGAGTGGTGTTCTCTCTTCTACCACTTCAACCTGTGTCATTTCTTATGCAAGTGCCAGACCTGCTTTGCATCAGGCCAACCTCTTTCTGGCTGTTCAGATTTTGTGCTGTATTTCCTAGACTGTCTGTCAGACTTCCTGCACTCTATGCCCCTTCCTGCAGCATTCCATAGCCCAAGCACACACACATCCTCCTCCCTTGCACCTTTGTAAATGCTGCTGTTGTTTGCACTCCGACCATCATTCTCTTTCCTGCCAGTAACATTTTTATAGAATCGTAGTGCATTCTGCATGCTGTAAGCCTGCTACACCATTCCTCTCCATGTTATTCTCAATCGAGCCAAGTAACACATTTTAACTAAAGCCCCAGCCTTTCTTCAGATTTGCCAACATAAGCGATACATCCACATTCTGCTTATAAGAGGCCAGAGGCAAGTCTGCTACCCTCTCTACCATATCAGAAATAAATCTCTTTGTATAACTGCCAGTTTTTTAAACATTCTTGTAATTTAAAGCCGTAACTTTTTATTAGTATATGCTGGTCACCCCCAGTTCCTGGTCTTCTTGTCACCTGATGTGCTCTGTCAAGCTGATGACTGAAAAAATGCATTAATTGTACATGATGTAGAATACAAACAATCCTGTCCTCCAAAAATTGTTGGGCAGCTCTCGCTTCACTCACTCCTTTTAGCCCTGCCATACAATTATTCTCCTATGTGGCCCAAAATTCTAAATGATCCCACTTCTTTTGCGTAGTCTACTTTTTTTCATTTTATCTGCATCATGTCCTTTGCTTGAACACTTACTGAGGTTTCCAGTAGTTCTGGCTTAGGCTCCATTTTCACTGACGCTCTGCTGAGCGAGTTAGGCTCTATCCTCATAGCTTACAGTTCCCATTTCATGACGACCACATATGATGCCACCTTACTCAAACTGTGGTTTAGCTGTCTTACGTGACAACATTTTAGCCACCTTAGCATATGCATGCATGGATGCCCACACACACACTGGGCACTTGTGTCACTTCAAAGCAGAGAGACTTAAATCTCATGTAGTTCTCTAGAATCTTTAAACACCATTTGGTCAGGCATGGAGCACCAGGAGTATACTGCCATGTTGAACGTGGCTCAAAAACAAGTTGTTGTGTTGTTGTGTCTTTCAGCTTATCCAGGTTAGGGGTTGCCACAGCGGAACTCCGGTCCGCTAATGTTTGGTAGTGGATTTTTACATGCCGAGTTACCAGCCCTGACGCACAATGAAGGCACGCCCATTTACACATGCCTCCACATAGAAGACGCTCTAGCTGAGAATTGAACAGGACGTCTTGCTGTGAGGCGACAATGCTACCGCAGCACCACTACTCAAAAACAAGTAGTTTTATAAAATTAACTAATATACCTACAGATTTTGCATTTCCCAGAAAGATTAGCAGTGTTTCCTCCCTTAACATTTAAAAAAAAACACACACTCCAAAACTTGAGAAGCAAACACAGCATAACAACATGCATGTTGTGCCAGATTCACAGACAGTGTGCCACTGTGTAGGGCTGGCAGACATCATAAGATGCATACCAAAGGTCTATGTAATTCACAACATCCAAGCAGCTGTGGTGCAGGTACTGGTAGAGATACAACAACATATAGCTGGAACAGGTAAATATGTAAATTATATGTCTGTCTCAACTATGATTACATAGTGCACAACTGTGGTATAGGAGCCTACACTACGGCCAGACACAATGGGTGAACAAGTGCAGACTTGCATCTAGCTTTCAAACAACTACTTTTGCTCTCTCTCTCTCTCTCTCTCTAATGTGCCACAACTTTATTACCTCTCCTACTACTACACTTCACTGCTCATAAGCTCATGAGTAAGAGGATGTGTTCAAGTCTTATGGCTTTCAAGGAAAACTCTCTCAGTAAATGTTGGATCAAACACCATAGCCCAAGCCCAATCATCCAAATACTTCTTACATTTTACTAGACTATTTGCACCTCTGATTAATTCAGGTAATTTATTCCAATTTTTGTACCATGCAATATGATAAATAAGTTATATCCTTATTAGATGACTCTAAACAGAACTTTAAATTATGTTTATATGCCTTTGGGATACTATATACTTCCAAACCCAATAAAGGGTTAAGAAGAGAGTCATTAAATACCTTATAAGCAAATAAAAGTCAACCCTTGTTATATCATTAGTGAAAGGTATAGAGACCCATTGAAACACATCTAAGTTTATAGCATGACTGCTTAATATCAAGAAGTCTTTTTGTAATTTTATGTTGCACTGATACTATACAATTATTAAGAGCACAGAACACTATCTTTTAATCCAAAATTGGTCTGATATATACCTTAAATAAACTGGATATAAACTCAAAGCCTTAATACAGATGGCTGTCATATGCTGCCGCATGATTTTCAAAATAGATAGAGGAATCAGTCAGTATAACAAGATCCTTATATTCACGAACTTACAATAAACCAAATGTAGAAAATGTAATAGACTGCTTTAATTTTTGTTTACCGACATACATGACAAAACACTTTCTCACTAAATGATAGGCCAACTGTGCTATCCCCTTACCAAAGCTTAGTAAATACCTATTATTAGTGAAACCACCTTCATTGTTAGAAAAAAAGGCAGTTATGCAACATTTATCATATTTAATCAACAAATAATGATTATCAGGGGAAATAGAGGCAAAAATAATATTAAACAACAATGGCAGGACCATAGATCTCTGAGGATTACCTGATCTTAACAGTATCAGATCAATACTCTTTGGGTTCTGCCTCTGATCCAACAATTAATCTACCTATATACATATAAATTAACCTTATATTGTTCCAATGCCAAATAAATAATATGAAATGATAAGTCAAAAGCTTTGGTTAAATTCAATGAGATTACACCTGTACTAATTCCCATCTCCATAGCCCTAGAGGTGTAATCATAAAAGCTTGAGATATTTGTAGAACTGTCTTTCAGAAAATATGGTAAAAATGTCAAGCAATACAAGGTTATTTTATTTAAATATAATTTCACTAATACATTTCTCAAAACATTTGCATAACATAGGTGTTAGACTTACTTGACAGTAATTTTGTACTGCCATCTTATCTCCGGATTTAACAAATGGAGCAACTAATGATTCCTTCCAAAGTCTTGGTATATATCCAGTATAGATCATACATAGTTAATACATTCTCTAAATAATATTTTATATTCAATATGGGCCACTCATTGCCATCTGATTTAATTATATTTAAGGTTCTTAAAACATCTCTTCAGTGATATTAGAATCTTTTTCAATCAATTCTTAATCCCACAAAATGAGAATCACTCACATCAATGCCAAAACCAGGAAAATATGATCACTAATTACTGACCCATCTATAAAAATCAAATTAATATGATCTGTTTCATTCCTGAAGGAATTAATATATTTATGAAATTGTTGGGGCTTTGTGGGATGATTTGCCAACAAATGTTATTTTATTTTTTATACTTAATCATACCTTGGTTCTCAACCTTAACATCTTTTTTATTAAAGCTATTTGGAAATTTACGGCAAGCACAAGAAGCCTTCTTTTTCCCCTCTTATATAATCTATTCAGATTGTAATTCTACCACAGTGGGAATTTACTTTTGGAATTTATTGTTCTATAGAAAAACTTCTCCCAACTGCACTGTTATACAATAGAGGCTCTATGTTATCATAGCTCTGACTCAATCATTTCTACCCAATCCAAAGATAGCAAATTATTTTTAATTGTTAATAATTAATTAGAATATAATTATAATGTTTGGTCCATACTCTTGGTTACTGTTTAGCAACCATTTCAAATGGAAGTACAACTAATCAGATAATCTTATAGGAAGAAAAATCTAAATATTTTAAATTAAAATTAGATTACCAAACAAGTCTGAGATATTACTACTGCAAGTTGGTTTCAAAATCAATTGTGTGATATTATACTACTTGAAAATCTCAAATTCTCTTCTACAATTATTTATTTCTTCATTTACTTGTCAATCAATAAAAGGTTAATTAAAGTTAACTATCAATACTAGATTTCTATAATCTAAATTCATATTTAATCTAGTTAAATAATAACACCAAGTATCTAAATCCACAGTAGGTGTACTATAAAAAGTATCAAGGTTATAGGATCATGCAACAATATTCCATAAGCTTGGACTATTACACATTCCAACTCAGCAATAGTTCTTACAAGTTTACAGAAAATTGAATTTCTAATCCATGAAGTTATGCCTCTACCTCTTTTGCTTATTTGTAAACATTCAACATTTTTATATAGTTTGGTATTTATAAATCGGACAAATTCCATGTCTAAGTAACAATAAACAACTCATATCCCAAAGAAAATACAATAAATTGTAGCTCTGTTCCTTTGTTCCTCAAGCTTTGGGCAATACAATAGAAACATTTCAAAGATCCACTAAATTCCCTGTTTTTATTGTACAAATATATCTGTTCATGTGAGACCCTAAAATAATCAGTACAGTTCCTAACCAAGCCTGACAGAACCTTAGCTCCATAATAATTAAGAACAACTCTACCTTCAAAACCGATTTAAATCATAGACAATTTTCCCAAAGTTTTATTAGCTTAGTATTACAGACAAAACAAAGTTGTCTTAAACAATTGTTAAATAATTTGCCTTCAGTCACTGATAATCCAAATACACACGATAGAAAATGTTTCACATAATACAATCTCTAGATTTAAAGTTTCAAAATACTAAATTATATTAAGAATTGCATGTTTCATCTTATTTAATAATGCATACCTTAAACAATTATTTCCTCCCTGCAAAATAAATTTACTATAGGTCAGTTTAACCCCAGTTAACCTTGGTAACAAATCTGAATCAAATTACTTCAACCCTGGTAAAGCAGAAACTGTAATACATTCTTTATTCTATGATGTTATTTGACTAGAAAAGCATTTTATATGCAAGTTTCCAACTGCCAGTAGGTCAAAATATCATTTCCACTGTTGTCTGTTTATGGAAATAAAGCCAGACTTTTCTCTGTGTTTATTTATATGTTTATCCTCACTAATTATCTCTCCCAAAGCTCTCATTTTAAGCTTTCTTACATATGAAATATCTTGCCATCTTTCATTCTGCCTATTAATACAATTACTAATATAATCAAAACAAGGGTTATATGAAGTACTACAAGTTAAAGCAAAAGAAAGATTTTTCTCCAAAATTTCTATAGTCAGAACAGCCCATTTACTAACATTAACTTAACTATGTTCAGCTTCAGTCTCATTTAATATCTTCTTGGAATGTGGAGATAGAAAGACCTCTAATGGTGTGTGCCTCTTGCCCTTCAACCAACAAATCATCAAATTATTGTCTTCTCTTTGATCTAGGTTTCTTTTCTTATTCCTATCAGTTACACTGGTCTCAAATTTTGTAAAAGACTCAGAAATATTGTGCCAGTAACTACAATTGTACTATCTTAATTTTCCACCACACAGTTATTTTTATATTTTGAAACACTAGAAAAATCAGATTTATAAGTACAAGAACTCAAGTCCTCCTTGTATTGCAGCCTGTTATAAGTCATCTGCACATATCTGTGATAGACAGGCACAACCAATAAGTTATACATAAAAATTTTAGAATTAAATCTTCTTTCCTAGATTGTTCATATTGTTACCAATTAACAGATAAAACGTTCTCATTTGAAATGACACTATGAACTAAATGAAATTTATTCTACTAAATTTGTTAGTGTGGAAGATTTACTAACAATCTTCTTTTTCTTCACTCCTGCTCAGACAGGACTCAGGAAATCAGGATTGGTAAGATCATGTCCAGTAAGAGACTAGTCACCAATGAGGTACCTCAAGGATCCATGCTGGGACATGTCCTATGTGACATTTACTTCTAGGCAGTAAAGGCTAATGTCAATGGCTGGCCATTGCCTGACCAAGTTTGCAGATGACTGCAAACTGGGAGCTATCATAAATTCCCCCCATCACACAAACATCTTGCAAGAGGGCCTAAAACAGAAAAATGACTGGTGCTAAAGTCACAGACTAAAACTCAATGCCAAGAAATGCATTATAGTGCCTTTTGGGAAAACTGCCACTGAGCCTAATTACTCCATCAATAAGACATCCATAGGATGTGACCCAGTAGTCAGGGATCTGGGAACATATGTAGATAGTAATCCAGTCTTTAGCCAACATATGGCCAAGGTACTAAGAAAATCATTCTGTCCTGCCCAACTTATAAACAAGGGCAAGGCATCCAGATCCAAGTAAGTCAATGCCACTTTATTCAGCCCTTATCAGACCTATAATTGAGTATAATGACCTCATCAGACACATGCAATACTCTCAAAGATTCCATAGCAGGAGGATCCAGGTATTAACACATTGTCCTATATGAAGCACTTTAAATTCCTATCTCTACAAGTTGCTTAGACATGATCTATGCCTGGCATACAAGACACTCTTGGATCTAACTCTCATGGACCTTTTGCATATCCACAAAATGAAAAGTACTACTAGACCCAATGATTTAAATTTTGCTTGTCACATAAAGACACATTGTTGAGACAGATGTCTCAGAGGATCCATCCCTAACTCTACTGAAGTATAAACATGACCAATTGATGGGAAACAGGAAATTCACCCGGGGTTTGGCTCCTGTGTATCTGAAAGACTTGGGAAGAGAGTAATGCCCAAATAATACCCACCCCACATTACCTCTAGAAACTATTTAATATATTTCCTCCTAATAAATGCCCATGATACATAGGGACACAGTTGGGTTGGGATACACAGCTAGGCTTATAAGTGTCCTTATGCTTGTTAGTGTAGTAAATACCTACAAACCCATGAAACATTAGTATTCAAAATGTTCTTTTTGACTTAAAAAGTAAACTTCTCCAGCTTCCTTTCAACCTTGATCCTTATTGAACTTCTGAATAATCAGTCTTAACTCCCTTGTTTTTATCCTTATTTTCTTAATATCATTAGTTTATATATCTAATGTTCTTTTTAACAAATTCATAAACGGTCCTTAACACTATTGCTACATGTACATTAATTTGGAGAATCAAACAATTTACTATTTAAACTTAAACTTACATCTTCTAAACATTTACAATTAATACACTGTTGCTCTAAATCAGAATTTATCAGAAATACTCCACAAGCTATGCATTTACCCAAATATTTATGATTAATCATATCTTCAAGAACATATGAATTTAAAGAATGCATAATAATCTCTCTTACTTTAACCTATCTACCAAATAAATCAGTTGTTATTAACCTGTAATTACTTAAGTGCAACAATAATTAAGTACGACCAAACAGCAGAATATAGTATTGGCTCAACAGCAGAACAGTTATAGTTCAACACACAACCCCAAATTGGGAGACTTGCCCTCCCTCCCCATAAAACAGCATGCACTTTAAGTGCTTTACAACTAAATTAAATTGCAAAATCAAAGTTTCTACACCTATGTCCTTAAAAGAACAGCCAGGAAAGAGTTCATAGAACACAAAGTATCACCAAAGAGCAGAATATAATGTCGTTTCAAGAGATGAACAGTTATAGTTTAGCACACAACCCCATATAGGAAGATTGCTCCCACCCCATTAAAAACATGCACTTTCAGTTCTTTGCAACTGAATAAAATTGCAGAATCAAAGTTTCTTCACCTGTGTCCAGCCAGGTCAGAGTTTATAACACAACAAGCATCAGCAAACAGCAGATCATGATAATTCAAAATGGTTTTCTTTTGCATCTATCCACATTGTCCCAAACAATTCTCTACATTAGCTGGCTGTAACCTATTATTTAGAACTCCCTCTATGGAATTACTAGCTGTATTTTCTGTAAGTCTATCTCTTCTGTATCTATTCACTATGTGCTAAATTATTTTCTACATTATCTGAATGTAACTTATTAGTAAATCATTATTTCTAATTTCAAGCTGCATTTTTTGAAGCTTTTCTCCCTGGGCCTCCACTCAGAAAAATGTTAGCACTCATAGCTGCATAGTTTATATAATAATGTGTAGGTTTATTTTTTTTTTACTTGTTTAACTATTTTATTGAGACAAAATGAGTAGTTGTGATTTCGGAGTTCAATAGCTGAGCTGGAAATCCCCCTTTTATGTGATTAATGCTGGATTTACAATAAGCACACTAATCGGACTGTCCAGTCAACATACTCATTTTTAAATAAAACTCTTTTGTAGTATAATTGTACATACCCCAAAATTTAGAAAAGTTCCCTTCTTCCTTATAAAAACATTTATTAGTGACATTCATGGTTTCAGAAACATGTTGCATGCTTCTACTCTTTCTGCAAGCATGGCAAGGTGTTTCACTGGTAAGGGGAGATATTTCAACAGTGTGAAACAAAATTTTGTTACCAAATTTTATTTATTTAACAGTTGTTTACTGGGAAAGTCCGACTTGGAATGAAGCCAATTTCCAGCAGAGGCCCAGGGATAAAAGCTCCAGAGGCATATCTTTGTAATATGGGAGGAAACCAGATTACCCAGAGAAAACCCACATGAACACAAGGAGGACATGCAGACTCCACACAGAAGGCACTCTAGCTGAAAATCGAAGCAGAGAACCTCTTGCTGTGAGGGGACAACACTACATCTGCACCACTGTGCCACTGATGAATCAGATCTTTGTCTAAGGTCTAAGGCATGCATTTATTGGTTTTCTGTGCTGCCTCCACTGCATCTGATTGATCATTAAAAGGGGCGTGTTCTTGGCTTCATGCTCATGCTTTACCTAATTGGGTGTACTTAGTGGTGTAGTGAGTTGTATGTCTGGCTATCACACATTTATAGTTTACTTAAATGTCTGGCTACTTTAATGTTATTTACCAAGGTTTCTAGGATCAATTATGCTGTGCTGGAAATGCTTACTGACTGGTGGTTGTTATAGGTTTGTTTATTCTTTGTTTAACTAAGGCTAGATATGGATCCCCATATAGCTGGATGTGGCAGAGTTAAAGATGTTATGATTTGCACTGGGTGTGACGAGAGTGGACAGGATCAGGAATAAGCATATTAGAGGGTCAGCCCAGGTTGGAAGGTTTGGAGACAAAGCCAGAGGCACAAGATTACGTTGGTTTGGACATGTGCTAAGGAGGGATGCTGAGTATATTGGGAAAAAGATGCTAAGGATGAAGCTACCAGGTAAAAGGAAAAGAGGAAGGCCTAAGATAAGGTCTATGGATGTGGTGAGAGAGGACATGCAGGTGGTTGGTGTGACAGAGCAAGATGCAGAGGACAGGAAGAAATGAAAACAGCTGATCCACTGTTACGACCCCTAATGGGAACAGCCGAAAGAAGATACAATTATACTACAAAAGAGTCTATGTATGTATATGTGTGTCTATATATGTTTTTTTTTTCATTTGCTTTAGGGGAGCATGTGAAAAAACAAATCTCTCAATGTAGGATGAAGAGAAACAGTATGAGATTCTGACAGCAGGAGAGAAATTAGTGTCAGTGCTATGGCATCTGATTTGGAAAACTGAGGCCAGTGCAAACAGCCTAACACAGAAAAGCAAACGTTAACAATGATAAAAAAGCTCTTTTGGCTTTTCCAGGTTAAGGGTCGCCACAGCGGAACAACGGTCCACTAATAATTGGCAGTGGATTTTTACGGTACCGAGTTGCCAGTCCAACGCCCAGCCTTCAAAGAAGGCACACCCATTCACGCATGCACCTCTCCATGGTCGAGTGACGTTTAAAGACATGCAGGTAGGTGCGTGCGTGAATGGGTGTGTCTTCAAAGAAGGCACACCCATTCATGCACGCACCTACCTGCATGTCTTTAAGCGTCATTCGACCATGGGGAGGACATGCAGACTCCACACAGAAGGCGCTCCAACTGAGAATCAAACAGGAGAACCACTTGCTGTGAAGCAACAATGCTAACTGCTGCACACAATGATAAAAGACTTAATATTTCAGCCGTATGTCATGGGGCATAAAGTATTACAAACGTAGTGAGCTCTACAGCACCATGTAAAGCCGAAGGTGTGTTCGTTTTAAAGTAACTTCATTTTTCATATTCGAGTTTATATTATGAAACGTCATTCGTGTGGATACATTGATGCATTCTGTTCATGGCATTTAAATAGCATATACATGAGCAGCTATCATACTGAGTGTGGCTGTTGATGTGCATGCCAAACATCCTTATAACACAAATGAAAAGAAAATATGGTCAGCATATGGGAAATTCAGAGTACAGCAATAAATAAGAGAGGAAGAGGTGTTGAATAACAAAGAGAAGATGTGAACTTCACAGGCACGCTGAACTGCAGAAATGAAAATGTCATATGTATGAAAGCAGGCTTTGGCAGCTGTAGGGCATCTTTTTCTTTTCTTAAAACTTCTCTTGGCTCTGCATCCATGTGAATGAGGCAAGTCTTGCTAAACAAATGCTAATGCTTCTTGATGTGTGCAGCTACAGTTCACACACTTTGGTCATTTGCATGAGAAATTATCACATTTCAGTTCTAGTACAGCATTGCCCATATGTGGGTGGAATTGAGGCAGACGTGTAAAAAGATTTCATTTAGCAGTGCAAAAATACATACTTGTATTTGTCTGTGTATAGCATAAACCACATGCTTTTCAAAATCAGTAACGCACAGACAGTGTAATGCAAGAAAAAGGAATACATACGCAGTCTTGTAAGAATTAACTAGAAATGCTTGAAACTTGTTTTTTTTTTGTCTTCATTACCAAAATGAGATACAACTTACATAAAAGATAGTCATTATAAACTAAGCAAATTTTGTCCTCATTAACGAGTTTTTCTAGATTAAAAAAATCAGATATAAATAAGCACTAATTTTAAAGCAATTAGGAATGTTGGCTACTAACAGAAAGATTAGGCAAACCGGGGGTTGCCCTTGCCTATACTCAGTCTATCAAGGATTTTTTTATTGGAATAAAACTCATATGGTAACTGATACTGCAGAATTTTACAGATGATGGATCAGAGCTGTTTTAATGAAAATGAGCTTTCAATCCATGGGAATAGTTCTTGGAATACTTCTCTATAAACATACTTTAACTGCTACAAAATGGAATAAGCAGTACAATAGGTTTATGATGGCCCTACTAATGCACTGTGTGCATGTTCTCCTTTAAGGACATGCAACAGTGGCTACCTCATGAATAAGTTAAATGCCTGTGTCCCACGTGCTGCATGCTGTACACCTCTCTCTCCAGTAGGTGTGAGTACGGCATGGACGGGTGAGTCAGCTTTGCCGTCACTCCCACTTCATTCACTAGCTCCTTCAGTGTCTGGGTCACTACCTAATTCCATGCAGTCTGGGTTGCATTCAAGCATACATCTTAACTGCACAGATTTCTGCATAATGTCCAGATTTCGGCCTCATATTTTTTGTCCGTTTCTTTATAAAACTGTTTTTCTGGAAAAATTAGTGGTAAGTCATTTAAGGTAGAAGTTGGAAAATAATGACAGGCATTTGAGTTTTAGACTTCATATTCTTCAGAAAATTCTCCTGCCAATCATTAGCGGACCGGAGTTCCGCTGTGGCGACCCCTAACTGGGAAAAGCCGAAAGACACAACATTATTCTTCAGAAAATTCAAGATAATGCAAAATCTATCAACTTTTAAGAGCAATATTTAAAAATTATCCCCATTTTGGGCCTTTGTCCCACTTTTATTTATGGCTTTGTCCAGATTTCTTGCTCTAAGAGGTTGAGAGTTATGCAGTTCAAGCTTTTATTCCACTGGCATATTCAAACTTGTTGGTACAGCAGAAAATAATTTGTGCTGCTGAGTCAAGAACAATTTCACAGAATATTCTTCCTTCTTGGAATAGGTGATTGGAATATGAGAATGTGCCACCTACTGGCTGTCTAGTTCTACTGTAAGACTTCAATGTTTATGTGGGAAATGTCAGAAGGAAGTAAATAAAGGAGCATGATACTCTGAAATGGAGTTTCTTGGGAGTTGGAAACAGTACCACCGGACAAGTACGCTGGGAAAGTTATTCCCATTGTTAAGAAAAAGGAATCAGAAGGTTATAACTTCAGAGCAATCATGATCCTTAGCTTCCCTACGTCTCCTCACCAATTATTACTCTTAAAACATATTTTCTTGATCACAACTGTTATGAACTATTCCCAAGTCCAAGAATGAACTTTTTCCCAGGGCTCAATCAGAAATGAAGTTTCATGCAAGCCACTACCTGCAAATTAAAACAAATAATGCTATTGGGGGGGGGGGGCAAGGGCCCTCACCCCAGCTAACAAACTTCATAATTCTCATGCTGAGGTCATGCAAACTTATAGAAATTGTGATTTTTTTTTTTAATAAAATAAGATATGACTCTTTCATAACAAAGAGGATGAGAAAATAATTGAAATAGCAAAGAAGGCATCAGAGGTACTCTGCCAGCTTCTGGAAATTGACTCAGTAAATGGCACAAAGAAACCATATCATGTTGCATAACAAAGACAGAAACATAAATAAGATAGTCAAGCACCTGCTGTATGGGATGCCAGCAAAAACCTGCTCACCAGCCCACAGAAAATCAAAGGCAGATGGAAGGAGTAGTTTCAGCAGCTTCTGAATAAAGAAAACCCCACAGAAGCTATATTGTCCCAGACACAGCCTACATTGAAAGAGGAGCCCACCCTAGAAGAAGTAATATCAGCACTAAAGGAAATGACGTCAGGGAAAGCAGCAGGCTCATATGTGATCACAGCAAATATGATTAAGATGTTGGGTGAGACAGGGGAGAAATGTCTCCTGAGGGTACCCATAGCAGTATGGAGTGAAAAGTGTATCCCACATGACTGACGAATAAGCATGCTAGTGCCAATGTACACACAAGAACAAAAGGGACATTTGTAACTGTGGGCCGTACAGAGATATAAAACTCCTGTCACACTGCATTAAAATGCTGGAATGGTTGACTGATAAATGAATACATAGAGTAGTAGGAAGATGGGAAATGGGCAGTTTGGATTCAGATCAGGATGCAGCACAATTGACCTGATGTCTGCAGTGAAACAGGTAGTTGAGAAAAAGCTAAAGATTAAAAAAAAAAGTCTAACTGGGCATTCCTATTACTTGGAGAAAGCATATGACAAGATCCCAAGAAAGCAGATTTAGGCAGTCCTAAGGTAGTTTCATATCCCAGAAACACTGATAGAATTAGTGTAGACTATTTACAAGGACCCAATGACTAAAGTATGAATAGTGTTCAGTCTCACTTTGGGGTTCCCAGTGGGACTTGGTGTGCATCAGGGTTCAGTTCTGAACCCACTGCTGTTCATAACTGTAATGGACTATATTGGCAAACAGGTTGGAAGGGACAAATCAACAAAATTGCTGAATGCAGATGATGTGGCATTACAGGCGGACTCTGAAGAACTTCAGCAAATGACAGGGAATGGAATGCAAAAGTGAAAGTACATGAGATGAAACTCAGTACAGATAAGGCAGTTGTAATAGCAACGAATGAGGGAATCAGAAAAAGCTGAGAACTGAGATAGAAGGGAAAACAGTAGAACAGCTTAACAGTTTTAAGTATCTGGGAGGGTTGCTTGAGGAGAAGAGAAGTCTGAATGAGGAGGTGAAAGCAAGAATCAAAGGGGCTGTAGCCAACTGGCACAGTGTGTCAGGGGCAATGTATGACAGAAGAATGCAAAAGAAGCTGAAAATGAAGGTGTACAAAACAGCTGTGCGACCAGTACCAAGAAACCTGTCCAGTAATGGCACAGCAGTTGAGGAAGCTAGAGGTGATGATGAAGATGAAGATGAAGTGCCGGAGATGTAACCATTAGAAATGTCATGACCCACTAGAGTGAGTCCTGAAATATGGATACTGAATTGTCAGAAGTTCGAACTTATATATACTAAGGCTGAGATGCCATTTCTCTTAATATTCCTTTTTCTCTGAGGTACGGAGATCGTGGAGTTGGTATATATAAGTTCATGAGGTGTGGATGTTTGACCCCCCCCCCACATAGGGGGAGCAGAGTCCCCCCCACAAAAAAAAAAGAAGTATAAGGAGAAGAGCTATTGTTGAAATTCACTCTTCTCCTGTGTTTTCAGTGTTTTTTTTTTTTCAGGTTGTCAGCACTCTGCATTTTGAGTACCAACATTTCACTACGTAGCCACCTGACATGGGTAGTAGGATGCACATTCTTGGGACAGATGAAGAAATGAGGGCATCAGAGCAGAAGCCAAAATAGCCCCAATTGCAGAGAAGGGAACTAGAACAGACTGCTGTGGTTTGGGCACGTGCAGGAAAGCAAAAGACAATCTGGTAACGATGATTTGGGACAGACAGGAAAGAAGACAAGACAAAATGGAGGAGTCCAACAAAGAGGTGGATGGATTATGTAAGAGAAAACCAGAGACAGTTAGTCATGATTCTTGCAATAGGTAGCAGAGTGGCACTGAATCGAGAGAGAGATGGAGACACTTGACACGACACTCAGTCATGTAAGAAATGGGAAAAATGGGACTGATGATGATTGATGACCTCACAGCAACATGCGCTAAAATATAGTGTTACAATGTGTTATGAGAAGAAACAGAGAACGTACATCAAGGACCCATACTCAAGCTAACAAATGTGAGTAAAGACACTTAAAAAGCCCCTGAATGGAAACCTGCTCCTCAGCCTCCCTTGAAAGCCAACTGCAGCATGACAGAGAGAATCATTTCTCCGATAGCTGGTCATCTAGTATGACAGGAGCACAAAGGTCTACAGTTTTTTTGCAAACCTGGTGAAGGATTATGACAGTAACTCCCAGCATGGGTTATCTGAGATCCTAAAGCATTCTAAGCTACTGTAACCAATGTTTAATGTCATCTGGTTCCTGTGTAAATGTACCGACAGCTTTGTGTACATTCCAGGCATTATCTTGGATTTGTTCATGTTAGATGTTAAGCTCCACCACGGGTGCATCTAGTGAACACACATGTTCATGATTTCAACAGAAAATAAGTGGCTGAAGCTGAAACAGTACCCAGCTATATGGTGAGGAGTTCCTCAGTATTCAAACTTCCTGCTTTCGTATAAGTTTGAATACAACTGCGACAGACTTTTGGTGAGTACTTTAGCCACTTCCTTTGGTGAGTACTTTAGACACTGCTAACATTTTGTTGTTTTGAGTTTATTTATACTAAAACTCATTAAAAGAAGTGTTTTTTCCCTTGAAGAAATAGTGAGTAAACAGTTAAATAAAACTTTAAAAAATTAGATTAATTGAACATTTGGAACTGACTGAACAACTCTGGAGTGTTGTTACTCCTAACATAACTATCTTAAAATCTCAGTTACTGAATGACAATAAAGATATCTAGTAAGCAGTACAATTTCCAGTGTCACACAAATTCAGAATGCTACATTTCTGAATCCGTTTTTTTTCACTATTATTCATACCTGGTCTACTTTCTCAACCTTTCCTCTTTCACAATTATCAACCATTGCCTTCTTTAATGGGTCATGAGATCTGATCATACAGGAGCCAAATGGAGGGTCTGTCATCCCAGCAGCCAGGAAGGTACATTTCATACCCTACCAGAACAAGTCCTGTATTAGTAGCCTGAACGTTTGGCTTCACTCCAGATCAGGGCTGGCACTAATCGTCCATGAAATCTATGATCAGTCAAGATAGCCATGGTATGGTGATGGAAAGGATTTCTACAGTAGTTAGATTATACCCACATATCTTAAATCAGGAATACATCACAGCAAGGATGGGATGGGCAATACCTGAACTCTGATGCATGATGACCAATTTGTATGAAACGATTTCTGGATACAGTGCTCTGCATGACTTGGAATATGCCAACTTCCTGCCATGACCTTTTTTGCTGCTACTTCTATCTCCTGCCTAAGCATCTGCCACAGCAGCAGCAGAACAAGCTAACCTCCCTCCTGCAATATGAGAGAGACATTACAGGTTACTGATTTCCACCATCATTCTCTGGTTCCTCGAGTGCCCGAGGTGCTTTTTCAAACTGGATTCTCAGGGTCGTGTCAGGGCTTTACCTCTTTCTGTCATTTACACAGTCATACCTGGTCTTTTAAATGGCATTAGCACATCATGTTTGTCTTATTAATCTTCACTTGTGCAATCCCTTAACTTATCTTGCAATAACAAGATTTGTGGCAAAAAGTGTCGCTATAAAACCAAATAGTTTGCAGTGATAGAGCTTCCTGCATAATTATATTCTAAGATGTATTTGCGATTTTCCTATGTGATATTTACTTGAACGGTTTGATACAGTTTACAGATGTAAGTATTAATTACCTCTGAATGCTGACACTCTAGCAACTACATTGGCATGGATCAAGTTCAAAGTTCATAGGGGGTTACAAAATGCTAGTTTATAATTTAGCCCTGTTAGGTGCCTTTTGAAAAAAAGAACCATAACTGCTTTCATCAGACTATCAGAAAAGAAACTGAGAACTGGTGAAAAAACATACTAAATTCAAAGCTGCAGCAGTACCTCAGAGAATTCTCCTTACTTTCAAGCACAGCAGTCTTGTAGTAGTATATATAAATAACATGGGTGTTGGAAGGCATGAGGTTAACTACTTTAAAGATGTAAAAGTGAGCGGATTTAATGTTTCTTCTACGAATAACAAATTACTTTTCAGAGTACCAGAACTTGCAAAATTGGGTCTTGAGTTCTGCTGGAGAGTCTTTCTTACTTCCGCATTTAATAATTGAATAATAAATCCCCTAGTCTGAATCCCTGTTTTTATGGCTGACCTGGGATTAAGCATTTCCATTCCCAGTGGTACTGAGGAACAGAGCGACAGTTCATAAAATAGAAATAAACAGAATGCATGCAGAAGTAGAATCCTCGTAGCGACATATAACACTACGACTTGGTTTTCTCCTTTTGCACCAAGCTTCAGGGGAGAAACGGTATCGGCTACTGGGACTGTGTCACCACATAAAAGGAATTTGCAGCATTTACTGCACCATACCTTCTAGTTTATCTCTGCTTCATCACCTGTTTAAGGTCTGTGGCCTCAGCACTTATTCTCCTATCAAAGGGATATGCCCCTGGCATATTCAATGTCATTCAGAGAGCACTGGCTCAGGGACAGCCTCTGTTTTTGCACTATTAAATACAGTCCTGATGAATGCTGCACACCCAGACATCTTTGTAATTACAACCATCTTTGGCTGCTTTATCTGTGCCACCTTGCAGTAAAAAGGTGTTAGAGGTGTAGGAACATTTAAGTACTGATGTCACATTTAGTCATTGCTACAATGACCTTACAATACTCACCATACTGTTAGACTCTGTGGCATTTATAAGGATCTCATTCCCCTGGTCACAGATGCCACTACCACTGAGCACATAGACCCGAGACCCACTTATTCAGTTTATATTACTGGTGAATATATGTGTGTGTGTGTGTAGATATATATATATATATATATATATATATATATGTGTGTAGGTATAAATAATTTTATATATATATATATATATATATATATATATATATATATATATATATATAAATGTGTGTGTGTAGATGCACACACTTATTGAGTATGTGTATTCATCAACAAGCATTTATCAACAGTGAGTATACACACAAGATAATGCTGTAGTAGGTCTGGTCTTTTTTGCATAGTAATTGTGGCTATTAGTAACTATAAATAAGTTCAAATACTATAAAAGCAATATGCTTGCAGGTGAAAGAGTTTCAGTGAGTTGGATTCTTGCATGTGTGTGTGGTCAGTGCAGATATGGTTTGAAACTAGTGGCTGTATTATGCATGGAATTTGTTAGCTGTGTGAGTGAGTAGCCCGAGGTTTGCAGTGTTGGCATAAAATTATGGATTGTAGTGTGTGTGTGTGGGCAAGTTGGATGGTGTAGAAAATCAATACGTCTCAGATGCAGGCAGGAGGCTGCTGTTGAGTTTATTAAAGAATTGTGTCTGTGGGAGTGAGTGGATAAGATAATGCATTGGTCCTGCAAGCAAGGGTTTCCATGTGTGTGTCATCATTAGAGGTGTGAATTGTGTACGTGGTTACATGTAGGAATTGCAGGGTGTATTTGACAGTGTTTCTTAGAGTCTGTGTATGGTGTGTTTGGATGTGTATGGGATGAAAATAATTGCGTGAGGCATGTGTTTGTGTAACTGCTTACCCCCTAAGAGAAGTGTGATCTTGGAGTTGGTTATATAAATGTTGGGTCATGTGGAGGGGTTGCCCTCCATGTAAGTGTCTTTTATGCACATACGGATGCTTGACATTAACTTGCTTATGGGCTGTGTGTGTGCGCGTGTGTTTTATGCTAGCTAGTGAGCAAGTAGTGCTGTTGCTGATATGTAGACTAGTCTGGGAGTTTGATATGTCAGTGTTTTTTTTTCTTTTTCAAATAGATGGATGTCTTTCCTTATCACTGTTGTTAAATTCTTCACTCTTTGTATGGATATCCTGCTGAGAATAGGCAAACATCTGGCCAGCATATCAAAGCCTTTACACATTCCAGGTATTGTATATGCCAGATGTATGTCCTATGTAAAATGCGCAATGTACATGCATGATGCACAAACACCTAATCGCCAAAACGTCTTTGCTGCCCTTCTGAGACACCTTGGGATTTTGATTCTTCTAATGAAGAGTTAGATTCTGGTGAAGAATCCTTGGCATATTCTTCCCAGATTCACTCTTCTTGCACCCTGGGGTCTGTTGAAGAGGATTCACTCTTCCCAATTCTCCTTTTGAAGAATTACCTTTAGGGGATACAGTGGTCCATAGGATGGAACACTAAGTGGGACAGTTCCCAGGTTTCTGAGGTTCAAGAGAGATATTATGAACTCTTGCAAATGGACTCACCCAGATGCTCTGCAGTTCTTTCTGTTTTAGTTGCTCTTTTGCAGTAGCTTCCAAGGCTCCTGACTCCCAACCTCTGGCTCGTAAGAAGCCAGACAAATTTTATCCATGATGATCATAAGTATGTATATATCTTAAACTCTCATATTGTCTTCAACATAATCTTCTTCTACATGGTGACGTTCACCCAAACCCAAGTCTTAACAACATCAACACAGACCACCTACCAACACATCCCTCCACCACTCACACCGTTACTAGTACCCCAAATTCTCTTCTCTTAGCACATCTTAATATTTGTAGCTTAAACAACAAAATAAGCCAGTTACATGCCTTGTTAGACCTCCACTCATTCGACATCTTCTGTCTAACAGAAACCTGGCTCAAACCAGCCATCAGGGACAATGAAATAATACCTTTAATAACAAAGCAAAGCTTTCGGGCAGAACCCTTCTTCAATACTAATACAATCAAGTCTGCATACTAGAAGCTTATATACAGGTCTAGAAGTCACATGATTAGCAGCCAAGAATCATGTGACAAACAGGTCTTAAAGTGCAAACAACATAATAAAACTTTAAAAAAGCACTTTAAAAAATCAATTAATAATATTACGTAATCTAGTTAAAATTGGTTTTAAACTAACTTTGCTGTTAATTCCTGGATATGAATCAGCAGCTAGTCTTAAAATCCATTCAAATTCCTTAGTCTCAAGGCGATTATTCAGATCTCCACCTCTGGCACTAGGTCAATTAAAATCAATAACTCTAAACTTAAAAGAATGTTCAGAGCCATGAATATTGATATGCTTATATAGTGCATTATTTTCACAACACCGTCTGATTTCTGAATTATGATCAATAACACGATCTTTCAGCTTACGAATAGTTTTTCCTACATAGAACGAGGTGCAGGATTTACATGTAGCCAAATAGATAACACCTGAAGTGTTACAAGTAGCTGAAATTTTAAAATTGAATACTTGACCAGTGCTAGGGTGTGTGAAAATATCACTACCATTACCAAACATCTGTGCACAAGCAATACAGTTAAAACATTGAAAAGTTCCATGCTTAATAGCCAACGTCATAGGATTAGGTTTATAATAATCTTTATAACACAATAAGCTTTTGATAGTCTTCATATTTCTATAAGAGAAGCGCGGTTTATCACCTACAATAGCTTTCATTTCATCTGAAGCTAATAAAATTATCCAATTTCTTGAGATAATTTGTTTAACCTGGTGACTTCTTCTATTAAAAGTGGTCATATATCTAACTGAAGTCATCTCTTTATTGCTGTTATTATTTTTCTGGGATGTAGTTAACGAAATGTCCTGCCCTTGATTAAAGCTGATAGGTTTCAAATAAGTCTTCCTAGCCTCTAAAATATCAATTCTTGACTTATTAAGTGGGTGGGCATCATAACCACTCGAGGTAAATTCGACTATCAAATCATCCAGTTGTAACTTGAATACATCATCATCTGTGTTGAGCCTACTTGTCCTAATAAATTGTGATTTTACCACACTTCTGAAAATATGTGGAGCGTGCATACTACTGTAATGTAAATATTTACAACAGCTAACTTCCTTCTTATATACAGAAGTATTAAGAATTCCATCATTCAGCTGGATTTTTACATCTAAGTAACACATAGTATTTTCAGAAACTTGCATTTTAAATTTTAAATAATCAGTTGTGGAGTTCAAATAGTCAACAAAAACATCCAGATCATGAAGTGTACCATTCCAAACAATTAAACAGACATCAACAAATCTTTGATAAAAACTAATATAGGTAGAAAGATTCCTATTACTATACAGATGTTTATGTTCCCATTGGTAAAGGACTAGGTTAGCGTATGTGTTAGCCACTGAGGTACCCATAGCTATTCCTGTTAACTGTAAATATAAAGTTTCATTAAACATAAAAATATTATTTTTCAAAACAACATCCATAAGACAGCAAATGTTGTCAATGGATTTGAAATCAGGGTTAGGTTGTGTTATTAAAAATTCCCTCAGAAGCTCAAGTCCGGCATCATTAGGAATGACGGTAAATAAGGATACGATATCCAAGCTAACTAAATAATGTCTTTTAGTTTTTATATCGGACTCATTTCTGGTATACCATTGCTGTAGCTTAGATAACAAATCATGTGTATCTTTCAGGATGGTATTACAATTATGTAGATGTGGTTGTAACTGTTTGTGCAAGTAAACTGAAACCGGTTCTGTAATCTAGCCTCCACCTGAGACGATAGGTCTCATTGGTGGGTTATCCATAGACTTATGTATTTTCGGGATACCATACAAATGAGGTATCAAAGGACAAGGTACAGTTAGAAAATGAAACAAATCAAGGTCGATGTCACCATTAAGCTGAAGTTCAAATATTACCATGTTGACATAACTCACACATTTCTTTACATCAGCATGTGTAACTATTTTAAATGCCATCTCATCATTCAAAAGTAGAGAAACAGCTGAAAAATATTTATCTCTGTCCATAATAACAGGCATACCACCTTTGTCCGCTTGCTTTATTACAATGTCATTATTATTTTGTAGACTTTTTAATGCTTCATACTCTGCAAAAGTCAGATTAAAGTTCTTATTCCTCATGGGCCCTAGGTATAATTCTCTTATTTGTAGTTCACACACATCATGAATTGCATTCAATATGGGTGCATTAAGTGGAATAAAAGTACTTCGTCATTTTAGACTGTCTCCCATTGAGTTAGATTTACCAAACATTAGTTTTAAACTCAAGTTACGAACAAACAACTTTAAATCAGTTAAAGCAGACACAACATTATCACTACAGGATGGTATAAATTTAAATCCTTTATCTAAAAGAGAGAGATGAGCAGGATTTAACTCAAAAGATGATAAATTTAATGCCACAACTACTTGCGACTTACTTTGTTGAGCCCTAAAGGGCTCTCGTTTTTACGTTTGTTTGCTATGGTTGCCTGTGTTGCATACGACCTTGCAGGTGAACCTCTAGACCTGGGTGATCTATTCACGACGGTTTCAGCGTGCTCCAGTTGGAATCATTTATTAGTTAAATTTAAAGTTAGTTGTTGTGTCTTTTTAATAGCCATAGCGTTCGTATTCACATTCAGGTTGCCATCACGCTTGTTCTTACTTCCTGTAGGCGGGCATGTGCTTTGGGATGAGGAACATGATACCAAAAGGCCAGGCTCATTCGTAACTGGTGCAGGGGGAGTTTTAGATGTCAAGGGTGTAGAGGGCGTGTTATTATTTAAAGAAATGTTGTCAAAAGTATCCAGGGAATCAAGTCCTTCTCTTGCAGGGACTTTATGGTAAGCAGTAGTACGAGGATTCTTAGTTCTGGGCCAAGAGAAGATATTCCCTCTTTGGAAGTCACCTATGTCGCGTTGGAGCTTCCGTTTTTTGGTAGCTTCCATCCTGACCTCAAAAGCTTGAATCC
Organism: Protopterus annectens; assembly: GCF_019279795.1. Taxonomy (NCBI): domain Eukaryota; kingdom Metazoa; phylum Chordata; order Ceratodontiformes; family Protopteridae; genus Protopterus; species Protopterus annectens. The sequence goes on along the minus strand of NC_056747.1, from coordinate 431,135,977 downwards.
TATCAAGCATTTGCTGGTATACAGGTGTAACTTTAGGAAATACAGTCAATTCTAAAATAGTACTCTCAAGTGAAAAAATCTCACGCTTGTACTCTTCCTCAATTTTTATAAAAAAGTCATTCATTAAAGACATATAGTCTAGAGATAGCTTAATATTCAATTGTTGCCATGATTTGAGTAGTTCTGGAAAGGTATTGCCATATGAAGGCATTTTAAGGATCCTGAGTGCACGTGGGACAATAACTTTATCAAGATATGCCAAAAAACTAAAACGTTGCCATTGCAACCTCTTAAATGCCATTACCTTTCTTTCCAGAAGTTGTAATACTCTATTGAATTCAGCAACATTATCCAAGTCTGCTGTAGGTTCAGATGCAGTGTTCATTGTTTCTGTAAAGTTCAGTAGAGGGTTATTCTCCACATCAGTAAGAGATCTGAGGGAATTTAAATCCATTTCTTGATGCCAAAAATGACTACAGGCTGCGAGGTAGACCTTGAAGTAGGTATTCCCAATAACAGCAACAGATAAAGACCAAAAACCTGCTGCAAATCGTGGAGCAAGTAACACAAACTTGTAGGAAAAACCACCTTTAATAACAAAGCAAAGCTTTCGGGCAGAACCCTTCTTCAATACTAATACAATCAAGTCTGCATACTAGAAGCTTATATACAGGTCTAGAAGTCACATGATTAGCAGCCAAGAATCATGTGACAAACAGGTCTTAAAGTGCAAACAACATAATAAAACTTTAAAAATCACTTTAAAAAATCAATTAATAATATTACGTAATCTAGTTAAAATTGGTTTTAAACTAACTTTGCTGTTAATTCCTGGATATGAATCAGCAGCTAGTCTTAAAATCCATTCAAATTCCTTAGTCTCAAGGCGATTATTCAGATCTCCACCTCTGGCACTAGGACAATTAAAATCAATAACTCTAAACTTAAAAGAATGTTCAGAGCCATGAATATTGATATGCTTATATAGTGCATGATTTTCACAACACCGTCTGATTTCTGAATTATGATCAATAACACAATCTTTCAGCTTACGAATAGTTTTTCCTACATAAAACGAGGTGCAGGATTTACATGTAGCCAAATAGATAACACCTAAAGTGTTACAAGTAGCTGAAATTTTAAAATTGAATACTTGACCAGTGCTAGGGTGTGTGAAAATATCACTACCATTACCAAACATCTGTGCACAAGCAATACAGTTAAAACATTGAAAAGTTCCATGCTTAATAGCCAACGTCATAGGCTTAGGTTTATAAAAATCTTTATAACACAATAAGCTTTTGATAGTCTTCATATTTCTATAAGAGAAGCATGGTTTATCACCTACAATAGCTTTCATTTCATCTGAAGCTAATAAAATTATCCAATTTATTGAGATAATTTGTTTAACCAGGTGACTTCTTCTATTAAAAGTGGTCATATATCTAACTGAAGTCATCTCTTTATTGCTGTTATTATTTTTCTGGGATGTAGTTAACGAAATATCCTGCCCTTGATTAAAGCTGATAGGTTTCAAATAAGTCTTCCTAGCCTCTAAAATATCAATTCTTGACTTATTAAGTAGGTGAGCATCATAACCACTCGAGGTAAATTCGACTATCAAATCATCCAGTTGTAACTTGAATACATCATCATCTGTGTTGAGCCTACTTGTCCTAATAAATTGTGATTTTACCACACTTCTGAAAATATGTGGGGCGTGCATACTACTGTAATGTAAATATTTACAACAGCTAACTTCCTTCTTATATACAGAAGTATTAAGAATTCCATCATTCAGCTGGATTTTTACATCTAAGTAACACATAGTATTTTCAGAAACTTGCATTTTAAATTTTAAATAATCAGTTGTGGAGTTCAAATAGTCAACAAAAACATCCAGATCATGAAGTGTACCATTCCAAACAATTAAACAGTCATCAACAAATCTTTGATAAAAACTAATATAGGTAGAAAGATTCCTATTACTATACAGATGTTTATGTTCCCATTGGTAAAGGACTAGGTTAGCGTATGTGTTAGCCACTGAGGTACCCATAGCTATTCCTGTTAACTGTAAATATAAAGTTTCGTTAAACATAAAAATATTATTTTTCAAAACAACATCCATAAGACAGCAAATGTTGTCAATGGATTTGAAATCAGGGTTAGGTTGTGTTATTAAAAATTCCCTCAGAAGCTCAAGTCCGGCATCATTAGGAATGAAGGTAAATAAGGATACGATATCCAAGCTAACTAAATAATGTCTTTTAGTTTTTATATCGGACTCATTTCTGGTATACCATTGCTGTAGCTTAGATAACAAATCATGTGTATCTTTCAGGATGGTATTACAATTAAGTAGATGTGGTTGTAACTGTTTGTGCAAGTAAACTGAAACCGGTTCTGTAATACAGCCTCCACCTGAGACGATAGGTCTCATTGGTGGGTTATCCATAGACTTATGTATTTTGGGGATACCATACAAATGAGGTATCAAAGGACAAGGTACAGTTAGAAAATGAAACAAATCAAGGTCGATGTCACCATTAAGCTGAAGTTCAAATATTACCATGTTGACATAACTCTCACATTTCTTTACATCAGCATGTGTAACTATTTTAAATGCCATCTCATCATTCAAAAGTAGAGAAACAGCTGAAAAATATTTATCTTGGTCCATAATAACAGGCATACCACCTTTGTCCGCTTGCTTTATTACAATGTCATTATTATTTTGTAGACTTTTTAATGCTTCATACTCTGCAAAAGTCAGATTAAAGTTCTTATTCCTCATGGGCCGTAGGTATAATTCTCTTATTTGTAGTTCACACACATCATGAAATGCATTCAATATGGGTGCATTAAGTGGAATAAAAGCACTTTGTCGTTTTAGACTGTCTCCCATTGAGTTAGATTTACCAAACATTAGTTTTAAACTCAAGTTACGAACAAACAACTTTAAATCAGTTAAAGCAGACACAACATTATCACTACAGGATGGTATACATTTAAATCCTTTAAAAGAGAGAGATGAGCAGGATTTAACTCAAAAGATGATAAATTTAATGCCACAACTACTTGCGACTTACTTTGTTGAGCCCTAAAGGGCTCTCGTTTTTACACCCTTGACATCTGAAACTCCCCCTGCACCAGTTACGAATGAGCCTGGCCTTTTGGTATCATGTTCCTCATCCCAAAGCGCATGCGCGCCTACAGGAAGTAAGAACAAGCGTGATGGCAACCTGAATGTGAATACAAACGCTATAGCTATTAAAAAGACACAACAACTAACTTTAAATTTAACTAATAAACGATTCCAACTGGAGCACGCTAAAACCGTCGTGAATAGATCACCCAGGTCTAGAGGTTCACCTGCAAGGTCGTATGCAACACAGGCAACCATAGCAAACAAACGTAAAAACGAGAGCCCTTTAGGGCTCAACAAAGTAAGTCGCAAGTAGTTGTGGCATTAAATTTATCATCTTTTGAGTTAAATCCTGCTCATCTCTCTCTTTTAGATAAAGGATTTAAATTTATACCATCCTGTAGTGATAATGTTGTGTCTGCTTTAACTGATTTAAAGTTGTTTGTTCGTAACTTGAGTTTAAAACTAATGTTTGGTAAATCTAACTCAATGGGAGACAGTCTAAAACGACAAAGTACTTTTATTCCACTTAATGCACCCATATTGAATGCATTTCATGATGTGTGTGAACTACAAATAAGAGAATTATACCTACGGCCCATGAGGAATAAGAACTTTAATCTGACTTTTGCAGAGTATGAAGCATTAAAAGTCTACAAAATAATAATGACATTGTAATAAAGCAAGCGGACAAAGGTGGTATGCCTGTTATTATGGACAGAGATAAATATTTTTCAGCTGTTTCTCTACTTTTGAATGATGAGATGGCATTTAAAATAGTTACACATGCTGATGTAAAGAAATGTGTGAGTTATGTCAACATGGTAATATTTGAACTTCAGCTTAATGGTGACATCGACCTTGATTTGTTTCATTTTCTAACTGTACCTTGTCCTTTGATACCTCATTTGTATGGTATCCCAAAATACATAAGTCTATGGATAACCCACCAATGAGACCTATCGCCTCAGGTGAAGGCTGGATTACAGAACCGGTTTCAGTTTACTTGCACAAACAGTTACAACCACATCTACTTAATTGTAATACCATCCTGAAAGATACACATGATTTGTTATCTAAGCTACAGCAATGGTATACCAGAAATGAGTCCGATATAAAACTAAAGACATTATTTAGTTAGCTTGGATATCGTATCCTTATTTACCGTCATTCCTAATGATGCCGGACTTGAGCTTCTGAGGGAATTTTTAATAACACAACCTAACCCTGATTTCAAATCCATTGACAACATTTGCTGTCTTATGGATGTTGTTTTGAAAAATAATATTTTTATGTTTAACGAAACTTTATATTTACAGTTAACAGGAATAGCTATGGGTACCTCAGTGGCTAACACATACGCTAACCTAGTCCTTTACCAATGGGAACATAAACATCTGTATAGTAATAGGAATCTTTCTACCTATATTAGTTTTTATCAAAGATTTGTTGATGACTGTTTAATTGTTTGGAATGGTACACTTCATGATCTGGATGTTTTTGATGACTATTTGAACTCCACAACTGATTATTTAAAATTTAAAATGCAAGTTTCTGAAAATACTATGTGTTACTTAGATGTAAAAATCCAGCTGAATGATGGAATTCTTAATACTTCTGTATATAAGAAGGAAGTTAGCTGTTGTAAATATTTACATTACAGTAGTATGCACGCTCCACATATTTTCAGAAGTGTGGTAAAATCACAATTTATTAGGACAAGTAGGCTCAACACAGATGATGATGTATTCAAGTTACAACTGGATGATTTGATAGTCGAATTTACCTCGAGTGGTTATGATGCCCACCTACTTAATAAGTCAAGAATTGATATTTTAGAGGCTAGGAAGACTTATTTGAAACCTATCAGCTTTAATCAAGGGCAGGATATTTCGTTAACTACATCCCAGAAAAATAACAGCACCAATAAAGAGATGACTTCAGTTAGATATATGACCACTTTTAATAGAAGAAGTCACCAGGTTAACCACATTATCTCAAGAAATTGGATAATTTTATTAGCTTCAGATGAAATGAAAGCTATTGTAGGTGATAAACCATGCTTCTCTTATAGAAATATGAAGACTATCAAAAGCTTATTGTGTTATAAAGATTTTTATAAACCTAAGCCTATGACGTTGGCTATTAAGCATGGAACTTTTCAATGTTTTAACTGTATTGCTTGTGCACAGATGTTTGGTAATGGTAGTGATATTTTCACACACCCTAGCACTGGTCAAGTATTCAATTTTAAAATTTCAGCTACTTGTAACACTTCAGGTGTTATCTATTTGGCTACATGTAAATCCTGCACCTCGTTCTATGTAGGAAAAACTATTCGTAAGCTGAAAGATCGTGTTATTGATCATAATTCAGAAATCAGACGGTGTTGTGAAAATAATGCACTATATAAGCATATCAATATTCTTGGCTCTGAACATTCTTTTAAGTTAAGAGTTATTGATTTTAATTGTCCTAGTGCCAGAGGTGGAGATCTGAATAATCGCCTTGAGACTAAGGAATTTGAATGGATTTTAAGACTAACTGCTGATTCATATCCAGGAATTAACAGCAAAGTTAGTTTAAAACCAATTTTAACTAGATTACGTAATATTATTAATTGATTTTTTAAAGTGATTTTTTAAAGTTTTATTATGTTGTTTGCACTTTAAGACCTGTTGTGACATGATTCTTGGCTGCTAATCATGTGACTTCTAGACCTGTATATAAGCTTCTAGTATGCAGACTTGATTGTATTAGTATTGAAGAAGGGTTCTGCCCGAAAGCTTTGCTTTGTTATTAAAGGTGGTTTTTCCTACAAGTTTGTGTTACTTGCTCCACGTTTTGCAGCTGGTTTTTTGGACAATGAAATAATCCCTGCTGGTTATATCTTAAGATCTGACCGTATAACAAAAAAGGGTGGCGGGGTGGCAATACTGTACAAATCTAAGTTACAGGTGACATCACTTGATGTTCAGCCACCATTGCCCAGAAAATCCTTATCTCTAAGCTCCACATTAATCCTAGCAAATCATTATACATAATCTGCTCCTACTTTCCCAGGCAATAACACCGAAACCCTTGAATGTACCCTCAGCTGGATCTCAATGTCTTTCCCACAAGAAACCATAGTACTTGGTGATTTTAATATTGATTGGAATACCTGTACTTCTGACAAACCTACTAACCATATACATTTATAAGTCTTTCACCAAACCATCTCCACCCCCACCAGAATCCATAAACCAAGTAACAAACAAAGCACCTTAGACTGGATATTAGTAAATAGTAATCCCCTCTCATACAATACAGGTATCCTTCCCGATGACATTAGTGATCACTCACTCACATAAAGACAGAAGACCTTCATTCCCAACCAAACCATCTTTAGAAATACCCGGAACAAATAAAACTTTGACCCTATAAACTTCCAAGCAGAACTTAATGCATGTAACTGATCACCCCTCAAATACCTCCCTCTTGACGAAGCAGTATCATTCTTTAACTCAAAATTCCTTCAAATCCCAGAACATCACGGCCTCACTCGCACTATTAGAACAAGAAACAAAACTGCTCCCTGGCTCACTGAAGAGACCTAAATGTAAGATGCTACAAAGAAGCAAAATCTGGGCCAAATGGAGAACTAGTAAAAAATCTACTGATCACCAAAACTTCAGACAGCTTAGAAACGCCACAAAAATATCCATACTTCTTGACAAGAAAAATGATTTCTTCAAATTCCAACAATCCCACCAACAAAACCCACAATGTTTCTGGTCAACTATTAATAAACTCCTACACCCAGGTCACTCCAAGACACCAACCCCTTCCGGCTTCTGTCAAGACTCACCCAACCAGATTGCAGATGCTTTTAACAACTTTTTCACTGACATCATCCAATCTCTTGCTAATACCCTACCGTGATTTCTATAGGGCCCCCCACTTCATCTAGCTTACCTCCCCCATTTCTACTACAACCAGTCCCAACATCTCTCATCCATACCCTACTTCAAAAACTGAAACCAGGTAAACCCTCAGCTGACCTACTGCCAGCTGAATACTTATAAATTGCAGCAAAAGAACTAGCCTACCCAGTTTCCATCATAACAAACAGAACTATAACTGAAAGTTCCATCCCATCTCTCTGGAAAATCTCCCATATTATCCCATTTCACAAGGGTGGTAACTCTAATGAGCTCTCAAACTTTCGTCCCATAGCTTTACTCTCTCCAGTAGCATAAATCATGGAAAGATGCATCCACCAGCAACTACTTGACCATCTTCTACAAAATAACCTACTAGCTGACTGTCAGCATGACTTTAGGCCATTCCATAGTGCCACCACTGCACTCTTATCCTTTTCTGACTGCATTAATAAAAATAGAAACAACAACAAACTCTCCTCGGCACTCTTCATTGACCTCTCAAAAGCTTTCGATATGGTTAACCATAACTTACATTTAGATATCCTTAAGTCACTTGCAATAGGCACACAGGCAATCCAATCGTTTAAGTCATATCTAGATAGAACACAGGCTGTCCTCTGGGACAATAACTTATCCACTCACCTCCCTGTTACCCTAGGTGTCCCTCAAGGCTCTATCCTGGGTCCTCTACTTTTCTCTATCTTCATTAATGAACACTCAAGCCACCTCCATACAAGATGCAGATGATTCTACATTAATTTGTGCAGCTACCTCTTCAGCTGAACTCCAGGCTATAACCCAAAAAGTATTTAATTTGGTAGAAAACCGGTTCCTTCAATGCTGTCTACTTCTAAACCCTAAGAAAACAAAATTATTGCTGTTCACACCCACAAAAAAGATCACCCCTACTGATTTCACTGTCACTTCCAAAAATGACACTATTATAGCTCCTGACCTAACCACAAAACATTTAGGGGTAACAATTGACCACAACCTCAACTTTGACTCTCACATTAACCTCACCATTAAATCTGTCAACAGAAAACTAGGCTTCCTTTACAGAATTCGACCTTTCCTTACTCCATTAGCCAGAACTACCATTGCCCACTCACACCTTATCTCCACCCTCTTATATGCCTCCCTATTTACACTAATCTATCCAAAAGTAACCTCAATAAACTATCAACCTCCTACCACAATATTGCCAGATTTGCCACTGGCTCACCATTCAAAACTCACCATTGTCAGAATCTTAAACAGCTGGGATGGCTAGAACTGCAAAATCAGCTCCTCTACCAGCAGCTCACCATCACCCATAAGATTTTGCATCATCCAAACAATACTCCAATACTCTGCAACCTTATCTCTCCTTACAAAAACCTCACAACGCTACGCTCAGCTAACAAACAACTAGTTACCACCCTCAAACCCAACAATAAAGCTGACGACTGTCTCTTTACAAACACTGTGGGAAAAGCTTGGAGCAAACTCCCCACTGAAGTTTCATCTCTTTCCTCTACACCACTTTTCAAGACGCATATAAAAACTTTCCTGAAAAAGCAATGGCTTTGTCCGTACACTAATCCCGACTAGCATACTTGCTTCTTCCCATTTTTACTATCTCTGCTTAATAGCCTCTCTACATACTGATTTGGGTAATCTAACCCTGAGTACAAACCAGCGTGTTACTCCCCACTACTTGTGTTGCACCTACTCTTATCTGTTTACAAACCAGATTGTTACTCCCCACTACTTGTGTTGCACCTACTCTTATCTGTTTACAAACCAGCGTGTTACTCCCCACTACTTGTGTTGCACCTACTCTTATCTGTTTACAAACCAGCGTGTTACTCCCCACTACTCGTGTTGCACCTACTCTTATCTGTTTACAAACCAGCGTGTCACTCCCCACTACTCGTGTTGCACCTACTCTTATCTGTTTACAAACCAGCGCGTTACTCCCCACTACTCGTGTTGCACCTACTCTTATCTGTTTACAAACCAGTGCGTTACTCCCCACTGCTTGTGTTGCACCTACTCTTATCTGTTTACGAGCCAGTGCATTACTCCCCACTGCTTGTGTTGCACCTACTCTTATCTGTTTACGAGCCAGTGCATTACTCCCCACTGCTTGTGTTGCACCTACTCTTATCTGTTTACGAGCCAGTGCATTACTCCCCACTGCTTGTGTTGCACCTACTCTTATCTGTTTACAAACCAGTGCGTTACTCCCCACTACTTGTGTTGCACCTACTCTTATCTGTTTACAAACCAGTGCGTTACTCCCCACTACTTGTGTTGCACCTATTCTTATCTGTTTACAAACCAGTGCGTTACTCCCCACTACTTGTGTTGTACCTACTCTTATCTGTTTACAAACCAGTGCGTTACTTCCCACTACTTGTGTTGCACCTACTCTTATCTGTTTACTAACCAGTGTGTTACTCCCCACTACTTGTGTTGCACCTACTCTTATCTGTTTCTTTCTTTTCTCACCATTCACAGTGTATTATTTATGTAGAAAAAAAACATCCATGATTGTCTCAAATTTGCCACTTCTTGTATCTATTGCTTATGTAAATTGCATTTTGATCTAGTTTGTAGTGTAATTTTTATTTACTATTTCCTTGTTACATTTGTCATTGTTGTAATCAGTCTGCTTTGTTTTGTCTTTACTGTATCGTTTCACTTTTTATTTCCATAATGGAGCTTAACTCCCTGGGCCTCTGCTGAAAATGGACATGTATCCAGTTGGACTAGCCCGGTCAACAAATGTAAAATAAAATAAACAAAATAAATAAAAGTCATTCATCTGATCCTGCTATCATTTCCATATCTGCAGAAAATTCATAGAAACTGCTATGCTTTTCCAATCTTTTAGTTTCTGACAAGGACAGCTATGCTATGGAGAGGTAAGGAAAAAAAAAGCGTCATTTGCCCACACTGAACTGACACTTTCAGTGACAGGGCTTTGATTCCTTTTGGGCACCAATTTTCTGAGAATGCACTTCAGATTTTGTAGAAGACCAAAAAACCCACTACTAGAAAATCCTACTTAACTAAATGGAAGAGATTTTGATTTGGTGTCTCAAGAAAGACGTGGACCCTTTTTTTGCAGTAACTCCTACGGTCTTTCTTATTTGTGTGAGTTAAGTTTTAGTTTGGTATATTCATTTGTCAGCAACCAAATTTCTCTGAGCAGGGGTGTTAACCTGTGAAGCAGCATCCTACTTGATTTTATTATTATATTAATTTGTCAGCCATTTCCACCTGTCTGCCTCTGAATCCTCCTTTGGCTTCAAGTTTTTAAGTCTAACAATATTTAAAAGGTGCCCTTCATTTCAGGTCTCTAAGAAAATCTATTCCTCCTTCCTGGAACCTTAAATTTGTTCTTGGAAAATGGACTCAGTCCACTTTTGAGCCTGTAATATATTCTTCCCTACTACATCGTACTTGGAAGACTTTATTGCTGGTGGCTCTTATTTCTGCTAAGAGGATCTCTGAATGTCAAGCTCTTGTGGTGATTCCTCCTGTTTTGTATTTTGGAGGAGGACATGGTATCTCTTTTCAAACCAATTGTTCTTGTGTGACCAAGGTGGTTAAAAATTTGTACATGAATCAGTCTATTCATCTTGCTTCTTTTTTCCCTTCTCCACAGACTACTAATGAGATGGTTCCTCTAACTTTGGATTTACATAGCTCAGATATTACTTGGAAAAGACAAAACATATCAAGAAATCTGATCAAATTCTTACTTTCTTTCATGCCAGGAAACTAGGTTTGTTGATATCTAAGTAAACCATCTCCTCCAGGATTTTCTAAGGACATTTCTTTTTGCTATTCTTTCCTTGGCATGCAGCTTTCCTCTTCTGCTCTTGCTTATGCTACCAGGGCAGTGGCCTCTTATGGTGCATTTTTTCAAGGGTCTGGATACTACATCCATCTTGGAAGCTGCTACTTGTTCTGTTTACAATTTTAATAAACATTACAAGTTGGATATCATCTTCAGAACCTGGGCAGGATTTGCCAGGGCCATCTTTCATGGGTTTGTGGAGGGCTTTTCTCCTCCCATAATTTCCAGTAGCTTTTGTACTCTGCCAAGATTAAAGAGTACAGTAACAGTGATAAAGGAGGGTAAAGTACAGTTGTGCAATACTCTACAATAACAGCAGAGGACTACTTCTCACTGTTGCAGCATTCTGTCCCTCCTGCCTAACTCTGTTACTTTGTGTTGACCTCCTTATGGCCAAGGAGTTTTCATTCTTCTTCTTCCCTTCCAGAATGTACGTTATTGCCTTCTTTGGGGTTCCTCTGATTCTTCCGGGGCACTTCGGTTCTCAGGATTAGGCATCCTTACTTCACACATGTACTTTACACCTTGTATGTAGGACAAATGTCTGACATACAAGCCTGGAAGGTGAAAAGGCTTTGGTATGCAAGTTGGACATTAGGCTACCCCAGCAAGATATCGCTATGAAGAGTAAAGAATACTGCAACAGTGAGAAGCAGGACATCTACTGTCATAGTAAGATTTCTCCCAACTGTACTTTTTCAGTTTACACTGAGATTTTGGACTTAATCCTTTTAGATAGTCAGTATAGGCTGCCTATCTCTGCACCTCGTGCAACATCATTAAATCTAACATCAGTGTCATGTAATGTAAATAACCACAAATACAACAACTACAATTACATATAAATTAGTCAGAACAAATCCTCCACCACAGATGAGGTTTCTATCTTGACTCTACAAAAGCCTTGATGTAATAAAATAAATACAAAATAATGAATCTCAAAGGTTAACGGTGCTGTTCTATTTATCTGTTTTCCTTGAAAATGCAAACATATTAGAAAATCAGTCTGTTCATAAATTTTATTGCAGCTGTTTGTTTGACTGCACCTTCATAGTAAGGAAAGCTTTCTTGGTTTTATTGACAGTTATGTAAATGTATGTTGATATGAATGAAGCCTGTTCCCTGCAAATTATAAAAAGAAAGTTATACAAAGAATGATGTCATTTTACATTGTAGTAATATTCAACAAGTGGTTTGTGATTCATACACTGGAATAGCAATGTGTGGAAGGGACTTCTGCTGTACATACACTACATCGAGCAGCACAAAAACAATGAACAAACCTAAAAAGCATGCAAAGAACCCTATGACAAACCTTTTTACTGATAGATGGAAGACAGATGTCTACATAATGGTGGATAAAATGCATTGTAAGTGAATACTTTTGTACACATGTTCTAATGGCAGTGTGACTGATGGTATAGTATGCAGTATTTTAAATCTGGGATCATGGTGGAGACAACATGGTTACTTTAAGTGCTGCATGCCAATATACATCATGATACAAATGGAAACTGAACAACAGATGTAGCTTTGGTGGCCTAAATAACCAGATTTTCCTATGTCACTACAGGGTTAACAGAGCTACCCAATACTATATATGGCTTAGGTTATGCAAACTTTACCCTTACAGGGAAACTCTGATGACACCTCCATTAGAAGTCAAAGTGATTGAAACCTTGTGCTTCATTGAAAATAACAATTCACCAGCTAAGTGGAAATACTCTAGGTTTCTCCCAGGTAATCCCAACATTCCAATGCACTCTAATGCAGCACTGTAATACAATACTGTAAGCCAACAGTCAGCACTGGCATATGCTGGGTAACAGGAAATTTACCCCAGGGGTTTCACCCGTGTCCCTCTTGCACAAGGGCAACAGGTGCTAATCATGGTAATAGACTTTAGCTAGGCTTGTAAGGGCCCTCAGGCCATTAGCCTAGTAACTTCAAAAGATCCTATGATTTTATTTTTAGATGTTGAATTGTATGCTGAAGTGAATATACTGCAACATAAAATAAACAGTAAACAAATAAACAGTAAACAGCAAAAGTTTAACATTTTGGTAGCTCTCTTCCATTACACTAAAAGGACCAACTCAGCTGTCAAATGAAGCATGTAATTTTTAATGAATGTAATACCAGTCAGTGGTACACAAAATGTTTTACAAAGATTTCAGGTAATTGTTGATTACTTTGATGTTTCTTAAGTTGTGTATGTGTGTCAATAACTTATTTTGAAAACTGAGTGGCTATTTTCATCATGATTTTCAAAGCAGAACATCTAAGTAGTTTATGTTCATGTATTTTAATTGGAGAAAGCACTGTTTGAATAAATGTAGGCAGAATGTACATTGATACAGTGATGCACAGCAATATGTGAAAACAGCGTATATTACTTTAAAAGAGTTACATCCCAACAGAAGAGTTAATCATGTGACCTGGGTGGGTAATGCCAGTTTTCAGTAAAGCTTTGAATAGTAAGCAGTTCAGTGTGTATGTATACTCCTTTATTCCTCCCTTTCCATAGCATGCATACTTTGAACCAATATACAGAAAGAAAAGATATTTTAATTGATTTACTGTTTTGATTTGGTGGCAAAAAATCAGCAGAGACTCGGATAAACTGTTTAAGAAATACATATGTCTTTGTAAATGAATATCTATATATATCTAGATATATGTATACACGCGGGCCTATTTTACATGGTCGACATTTCATAAAGTTGAAGACCATATGATCGACTTTCAAAATGTCGACCATGTAAAAAAAAAAACAAAAAAACAAACAAAAAAAAAACAATCACTTACCTTCGCATTGCTCTGCCCCCCACACCCCCTAGAACTTAAATACAACAACTCTGACATTGTACTACAGTGTGGAAGATGGAAATCTTTCCATTCCGCACTGGGCAGAGATGCCTATTCCGCATTATCGACATTTCAAAAGTCGGCCATATGGTCTTCGACTTTTGGAAATGCCGACCATGCGAAGGAGACCCATACACAGAAACATCTTCTACAGATGTTCAAAGTGTCAAAACGTAGAACACTTGTCATACATCTAAAACACTTTGAATCACAAAGATACAAATACACTTTACTTTGAATCACAAAGATCTGAAAAAAATTATTTTTTGCAGGGGCTGAGCCCATTATGCCCCCATGCTAATTATATATACCAACTCTGAGATCCCCACTGTACCTTGATCTCATACAGAGAAAAAAAGACAAGATGTGCAATCAACTGATTGTTGAACAGCTGTACAAACATTTGTATGTTCAAAATGTTGAATGTTGCATCAATGGGTGGTAGAGAGAAAAAGATACATTTATTTTATTTATTTATTTTACATTTGTTTACCGGGAGTAGTCTGTCTGAGCTACAAATAGCCCTTTTTCACCAGAGGCCCAGGGAGAAAAGCTCCACATAAAGGTACAAAAGCAATTACAGAGATAATTACAATATTTGCTGGTATTAACAACATTTTGCAGGTTACACAGTACAAACGCAACAAAAGCAATTACAGAGATAATTACAATATTTGCTTGTATTAACATTGTGGAAGTTACAAATATTTAAAGGTAATCATTTCTAATGCAGGTAATGTAAGATATAATTATATTCGTATAGTAAATAGAGCGTTAGTTCAGTATAATCTGTAGTTCCTTACTAGAGCTAATTGAGGGGTTAGTAGGGGTTAAGCTAAAGGACAGAAAAAGCTGAACAGAGTGAAAGCCAAAGTACATACGCACATATACAATGTCTGTGTGTGTTGGTGTATAATATATATATGTGGAAGTACACCCCCATGTTCATGGATGGCAAACACCACTGCAGTAACAATTCAATGATGCTACAATGATTGTCAAGATTTAGTGCATTTTTTAATTGCATTTTATTTTTTCATACTTAACAGAACTTGATCTTTTATGGGTCTCACACTTCCAACAACGAGCATTTGTAGGTTATTGGTACAGTGTTGATCAGCGGAATATGGTTCAATGATGCTTTGTGAAAAATGGGAGAATTTATGGTTCTGGGGCATAGGACAGAAAGGTGCATAATGGCGAAAGGCAGCAGTCAGCTGACCTCAGCAGGCTAGCAATCTTCTCCCAGACATCCTTATATGTTAGCACAATGTTAGTTTTTTATGATTAGTAGAAATGCCCCATGTGATGATAGGAGGTACTGCTAGCCATACCAGAAGTAGGGCAGTGGATGTATAACTTAGGCCAGCACTGCTAGCTAGAAGTTTGTAAAGAATTGTATGCTACTTGTATATTAAACTGATTTGTATAGATGCTTGCATTTAAAAATGTATTTGTACAGTTGCTTGTGTTAAAATGTATCAACAGTGTTTCCTGCTGGACAGAAAAGAAATGTACATGCAATATTGTAACTGTTTAAATGTATATATTGCAACAGCATATTATGGAAGATAAGAGGTAAATCCACCTGACTTTGAAAAAAAAATTCTTGAAATTAAATTACTTTATGGGTCATAAACATGTCATCTCAAAATTTTGAAAGGAGCTAGAGATGCAATGTCTGTGCTAGAGAAGACTTCCAACAGCTGCACTACATCTGTGCAATGCTCTTGTGTGTGCATTATTGACATGTAGGGGATAAAGTCCTGACAGCTTCTAATGTTGGTGATAGCATGGTAAAGAGTCAGATGACCCGATGTGCGTGATGCCATTCTGCAAGACATAAATAATATTTAGATTTTAGTAGGAGACTGCTCTCAGTATTCTGTTTTCTTTCTTGACTCTGACAACAAGAACCACTCGCCCAACTTGCTTTGCTCTATTCAGTAAGTAGGAACAGTAATTATTTTAGTCAGTCAGAAATAGATAGTGAGAATAGCTAAATACTGTTTTTCTATAACTATGTGAAACTTTCCATTGGTATTATTTTTAATATTCCCTGTAACTGAAGCTCTGGTGTTTACTGTAAATAGATATGTATTATTTTCATGTCCCTTTATTATTTAATACTAAATATCTTTAAACTTTTCATTGTGTCTGGTCATTTTTAGGAAATATTTAAGCTGCGAGAGTAGTTGCATATACATATTTGGTGATGACTATGGTCACTCCTGAAAGCCTTGCTGTTTGGTCAAAATTACCATTTGCATTAATATTAACTTCACTCAGTATAATTGAGTACCATTTTAAGAGCCTTTTATTAACTGACTGGTGGCAGTGAAACTACCTTACAGTCTGGACAGAAGGTGGCATAACTAGTAAATCTATGCCAGCCTTTCTCAGGTGTGTGTGCGTGTGAAAATTAAATCTCAAAGAGTGTGCATCATCTACTTGAAGCAGGGAGACAAAGCACTGTTTTCACAGAAAGGGTGCTAGAGGACCTGGCCTGGACACTCAGCTAAGAGCATAATCCTACAACTGTGCCAGTGGGGAATCTTATTGGGGACCTGGAGGGAGACAGACTCCCGGACCCCAGTCTGAGTGTGTGCCCCATTTGCTCTTAAGGAAAATTGTGCTTTATGCAGAGGTCTGCATCTGGAAATACTGAGTGTATCCATTTGCATTCCAAGTGAATGCCCCCCTCCAGTGTCAGTGGAGAGGATTTAGGCTCCTTGATTACTAGCCCAGTGTGGAGACATCACACCCCAGATGAATTTATACTCAAGGAGTAGAGTAAGTGTCTCATTTTTTTCTTAATTTATTGATCTATCTCTGTAAAATTCCTTGCAGAATACCCTTATGGAATCCTCTATAATTCATCTTAAAACCATGGCATTATTTTATCTGAACAGAGACTATTAAAATTTTTCTCTCTCCCTAATTGCTTTATACAATTTATCCACTATAGGGATCTGGATTTATTTATTTAGCTCTTTATTCTTGTCAACATAGTTGTGTTTCAAATATTACTAACATCATTATAATGCATTTTGCTTTTATAAGTAAAAACATTGGAATCTACAGACTGATCAGCTGATTGATTGGATATTTTTACCAGAAATTTATTTTGACAGTGGCAGTAATTGAGTCACGCTTTTCCAAAAATTCAGTTTAAAAAAAAACCTCAAAAATTATTAAAAATCAAAAAATCCTTTGTCCCCTACATCGCTCCTAAATTATATAAACTAATTCCACAGTTGCATACAATGGAGAAAACATTCACTGCCAGCTCATGCAGTGCAATACATTGTGGTTAAACTGCTATCTTCATTTTTCAAAAGACAATGTAGCAATGGACAACAAGATGCAGTTAACCTTGGAAAAGTAGTGTTCATGCTGGAAAAACTGATTTTGACAAAAGTCCTACTACAAAGACAGATGATTCTGAAACAGTTTTGCTCATACTACTACTCTGCATAAGCTCAGCTATTCACTTGAAGACCTCATACAGTAATCCACATGAAGCAGAAGGTGTTACACGTAGAAAATCTGCTATATCATGGATTCTAACACAGTGGTTTTAACAGTGGCAGCTCGTGCTCTTGGGCTACAGGACTGCAGCCCTACACCCCCAGCTTCTGTACAAAAACAAAAAATCCTGGAACTCTGCACATGCTCATACTCAAATTGGAATCAGGACTGCTGTTTAACCAGCCCAGATTCAGAAAGAAGACAGCAGTCTACAGATGCCCCAGAAGACTGTGTGGCTACAACCTCATAGACTAGAAGGGAATCGGACTGCAAGGTCTGCAGTCTGCGCATGCAAGCATACTCGCTCATTCTGGTGCCGAGCTGCTTCAGTGCTCATTTGTAATGCACCCAGATTTGTAACTGTAATGGGGCATATTAGTTGCTTCAGTGCTCATTTGTAATGCATCCAGATTTGTAATGGGACATATTACTTTTGCATTGGGATTCGGGCTGCTTATTTGTAATGGGAATTACTTTTGCATCAGGACTCGAGCTGAGGCGAAACGGGACTACTACTTATGCTATCCAGATTTCAGGTACTGTGCTTTGAAGAACAGCAGTGCGTGTGTGTGTGTGTGTGTGTGTGTGTGTGTGTGTATGTGTATGTGTGTGTATCTAAAAAACATATCTGTAGTGAAGCCAGCAATTCTGACCACTAGGACTACCAGGGAAATTTGTAAAAGAAATGATGAAATAAGAGAGCATGTAAGTCGAAGGAATACAGAGGCCTGGTCCAGTGGGCAGCCTGTACTTATAGTTGATTTCTGAGACAGAGATAATGGAATGCAGTTTGGAGGAAAGTAATACGCTTTTTTTAAACTGCTCCATTTTGTGAGCATCTGTAGTGGAGTTGTCCATAGAACATGTAGTCGAATTACATTTTCTTTTTTTTTTGTTAGCAGGGCTCAGCTTTATATTTATCATCTATGTTTGCGTTTGCCAAACTCAAGTTGCAGTGCAGATGAAATGGCTAAACTGAAGAACTCCATAAGATTCAAACTATTCAGGGTGAGGAACCTCAAGGATTTCATAAAGTTCTGATTAACACGGCTGAAAACTGAATAATTGAAATTGTTGCAAAGCTTTTAGTTGATATCACATTAAGCTGGCTATGAATTAAAGGAGCCTCCCATTCACAGTAAAAAGTGAAAACCCAAGTAAACCAGGACATTTTTTTTCAAACACAGCAATTACATTAACCAGAGTAATGGCTTTATTTTACCAGAAAAAGGAAGATTACAGTCTTTGGTTTTGGTTATTCAAGTCTAAGGCCTTATAATCAAACTGAGTATAAAAATATCTTGGAATAATGCATATTTTCTCATTATTTATAATTTGTATTGCTACATAGATGCAACAGTTAGATTTGCTGCCTTACAGTGCAGAGAAGTAGAGGATTGTGGTACTGGACCACTGGGCTGCATCCCTAACAAACGAAAAGCGGATAAATTATTTCACTTTTCACATTCTTTATTTAATTTTTAGGTTTTTGTTTTTCTTAAGAAACACTAAAAATATTAGATTTTCCCATATTGGGACTTAGAACTCGGATATGCAATGCACACCTGAAAATTCCAACTTTTATAAATAAATAAAAGTCAGTTTGCTAAGCTGTGATAGTTTTAGAACAGCTTAGCATTTATTTCTATGACCCTAGAGAATATGGTGATTATGGCAGGGATTCAGGAAAAAGTCAGTAACAGAGATGTACAGTGAAAACTGTCGCAGTCATAGTTACGTAGTACAGCTCAACAACGATTACGTACGCAGTAGGAACGACGATGCACAGCTAAGATGGCATAAATAGGCATTTCACTGGTGAAATAAGAGTGAGTCTGCAAAGACACGGACAGTGCAATGCCAGGTCACATGGCCAATTCGGCCCAGCAGTGTGTTATGTATCATGCTTGGGACAACGTGCATTTACCATACCTCTTAACTGTACAGATTTTTGCCTCATATTTTAGGTCCATTTTTCATAAAATTGTGATATTTCCTGGCAAAACATTGACAAGTCATTAAAAAATGAAGTCAGAAAATAATAACGTTTGAGTTTCATATTTCATACCCTTCAAAAAAATCATACTAATGTAAGCCTACTATTCTATTATCTTTTTAAGTTTATAAGAGCAATATTTAAAAATTGTCCTTATTTTTGGGCCTTTGTCCCACTTCTATTTATGGCTTTGTCCAGATTTCTTGCTCTGGGGTTGAGAGATATGACAAATGTGTCAGGGCTATCACTGTCAGCCAGAGACATTTCAAATTGTGACATACTTGTTGCACCCCACTCCCCCATGTAGTGACCCTGGATGTGTTCAAGCAAGGCAAGGAGCAGTTATGGAGTGTAAGTGTGCAGAGTATCCCCCTAGCAAAGTTACACAAGTACTACAGTGGCTTTTCATCTGCCTTGATTTTGCAGAAAGTTCTGGTTTTCTGTCATATTCTTATACTGTTGATTTATGCTTATTATTCAGAAAATGCATGTTTTTGCACCGCCTGTTGTTCTGTGTTTATGTAACAATGTTTTAATGACAATCAGATAAGCTTGTCTGAGATTGTAAGATGCAAGTAAGCTTTAATAATATTAGCAACATTGAAAGCCTTTTTGTTGTTGCCATGCAGAGAATATTTACATAACTAGATAACGTATAAGCCTTAGGTATTGAAATGCATAGGACAGTATTTGCAATAAAGGACAGGATACAGTATTTTCAGAAGCTCACTACATTTATTGGAGACTTGCAGTCATCTTTGCAGGCTTAACCAGTAAGCTAAACAGAATGCCAGTCTATCATGTTTGGTCCATAATCTGTACAGTAATCCTTTAAGCAATGCATCTTGAGCTTGTTTCTTGTTTACTTTTCATTTTTTACTTAGATCATGTTTTCCCCATGAAACAAGTAGATAGTTGTTGTCAAGCAGTAGGTCTTTTTTTGGATAAGAAACATTTTTACAAGTGGGGATATCACAGAGATTGCTACTTTCAGCATGTTACTTAGTACTTTTATAAAGCTGAATATAAATTATAATTAGAACTGCAGTGCAAGGAGAAGTGGTTTGAGTTGAGTGCTGCTTGTTTTTCTTATACTTGATTTTGGCTGGCATTCCAGTAATGTATTTAAAAAGTAATTTATTTTTTCATGCCTCACAACCTTTTTGTTTCCATCTAATATTAATTAACCTGTCATGTAGCCAATGCATTGAAATATTTTTTCTTCTACACTTCATTTTGTCTTGGACTCTCTTAATGATGGTTTGCCACCCAGGGCAACATATTTAATTAAAGTCCCAATTTTTGTGGTTTTGAGCATAGCTCCACCCTTTTCTAGTTTGTCAAACCCCTTTCCATTGCTCCCACCCATTCAACTGTCTCCTGCAGCCCCCCCCCTTTGATGTGAAGTCACCAGCCACCATCACCATGGGTTCTAATATCCTTAAGGAAGACTTCAGCATACAGAAGACTTGCATTTCATCATTACCTGTAACTCAGAGCTAAAATATCAGTCTGTATCCTAAATTATACTATATTTTCTTTGCTTTACAGGTTAGTGAACTGATGACTTTTCAACCACATCTTATTTGGAGAAAAATGCAATTTAAGATGGATGCACCAAAGCAATATAAAAGAAAAATAAAACTTAAAACCCAAGCACAACTGAAAATAAACTAAACCATTTTGGGTTAAAGATAAAACTTGAATAAATCAAAAGAGAATATACATAGTGTTCTTGCCAGTGTACAAATATGAATAACGTCACACAGAGTAATTTCAGGGAAGTAACAATGGTATGATAAAATTGCGATTTTGCCATAATGTCGAGTCTTTGGTAGATATACCAGTTTTTGAGATTTCTTGGGTGAGTATGCATGTGGCTTGGAAAGTTTTTAGGTTTAACTTTAGCTTTAGGGTTAGGGTCAACAATGCAGTTGACATTACTGGATGATTTAAGGTGGCTCACTGGTTAAAAGCTGAAGTATTTCTCATTTCTACACTGAGAATGCTTCGCTGCACCACTGCTAAGAGGAGTGAGACTATTATAAAGGGGTTCCTACTGAAGGACAGTAAAATGAATTCAAAGTTTAATTTTTAATAGAATGACCTAGTGTGAGCCAGTGTTTCCTACGTAGAATGCTACATATAAGAGATCACGACTGTATTAAAGCCGTCTTAACCCATAGAAAGCATTTTTCTGCTTCTGCAAAGTAGTGCAATGGTGCCTGAAGTCTACGGACTGCACTATAAAAATTGGAAGATTATCATCTCTCTGATTTATACTATGCGACTATTAGTATTTTAGCCTGCAGGGATTATTTGTAGTCTATATACTAAGGAAGATAACAAAACCCTTGTTTCCGGTAAGTTTCCAGCCTCAGCAGTAAGGAGATTTGCTGTTGTTGTACAGGTGCCAAGTAGTCAATTAACTTTGGCAAGTACATAGCCTGTGTGTGTGTAGAAGAAGAAATATGTGTATTTATGCAGGCACCATGTTATATTAATCATTTTTCTGTTTCTAAAAGCTCACCTTGGACTAATTCAAGCAGCCTAGCTGTTTTTGCATGTTGCAAAGCCTATTAGAGTACCAAACAGCATATACACTAAATTAAAATGTTTGAGTTTAAAATATGGTAGTTTTATTTTTTAAGGCAAAACTAGTGCATGGCATCTGCTGAAAGCTTAGGGGATGCTGGAGAAAAATTTAAAATGATCCCTTTAATGTGGTTTATATGACAGAAATAGTCTTGCGTATATTGCTAATTACGCAGCTAAAATCAAGTCAGAATGAACAAGTGCAATCAGTACATTTATAGCTTTTAGACCACCAACATACTGAATGTTGTCTTTACAAGAGAAAAAAAAAATCAGTTAGGTATTTTTAAGGCAAAGACTTTGAATGGACTAAGCATTGTTCTTATTAAGCTGATTACACTTTTTTTTACATGTATTGTTTATATAAGACATACATAAAAGATCTGTCAAAAAGCACATTGAAGGTCATGCTGCTTAATGCTAGGAGCTTTAACCTGAAAATGCACTCACTAGAGGGTCTCTTTGCACTGGAAGATGCCGATGTCTGTGTGGTCATGGATACTTGCTTCAGGGCTGCGGGGAGCACCCCTGCCTTTTTAGGCTATACTTCATTCCACACATTCTGACCTCAAAATGAGTTTGGGAAGACTAAGGGTGGTGGAATCTCTACCTTCATTAAGGACAGGCACATCTCCAGACTGGTTTGCCAGTATGATGCACTGGAACTACTGCAGGTGCAACTGACAGTTGGCAAAACACCCATCCAAGTTATAGACAGCTATATACCTCCCACCATGACTCAAGGCACCCCACTCCTCCTACCTGGATTACTAGACTTCATCAAGGTACCACCTAACACCCTGATACTTGGTGACTTCAACTACCCCACTGTGACAACCGTGCCCTGGCCCAGCAATCAAGGAGCCTCAATCCTTACCACTAACACCAGGGAGGTCATCTCCTAGAGGAGGAAAGGATAACTAATACACACAGTAAAGTACAATTTCCCTTAAGTGCACACAGAGATCACAGTCAGTCTGGGGCTGGTTGCTCCCTTGCTCACCAGGTCCCCAATAAGACTCCCCACTGGGACAGCTATAGGGTCCAGGTCTCAGCCTAACTGGACAAGCTAAAACCTCCAGTACCCTCTCTGTCCAACCAGCACTTCATGACCCTGCCAAGTAGCTGACACAACACACACACACTTTGAGATAAGTATTTATACAACTTCACAGACACTCCTGGGAAAGGCTGACACAGATTCTCCAACTGTGCCACTTTACCCAGACTATACAGTAGTAATTACTGCCACCAAACAGTTAATATCAGCTACTAAAAGTCCCTTAAAAGGGTGTCCAATTATTATTCTGCAATATTAATATCCAATGGTAGTATGGCTATCAGTCAAGGCTTACTTTAGAATGGTCTATTACAATAAACTCTATAAATATCCAATGTACTCTAGAGCTCATCTCTACACAAACCAGCCACAGGTAGAATGTTTTAAAAATATTTAATAAATAATTAAAACACAAGACAAGACTACTACATCACAGAGATATGTAAGAGTTCACAGATCACACAAGCTTAAAATAATGCAGGACAGATTTGATTTCAAAGAAAAATACCTAATTAATTTTTACTAGCTTCAGCTACTCCTACAAGATATCACAGTGCTAAAACTTACATGTGAGCACAAGGCAGAGTGCTGATAAGCGGATATCCAAGATCAAAATGCGTTTTGGTCTCTTGTGAGAAATAGGATTTAAATATTACTAACAAACATGTCTCTAAGGCCCTCCCAAAATTACTTCATTTTTGACACTTAGGTTTTCCCAGTATTCATATTGCATCATCTTAACACCTGGTCTGAGTTCTCAGGCCACAAACTGCATTATTTAGCAATCTAACACCTGCACAGAAACTTACAACAATAGAAGACATTTCACATGAACATGCTAGCAGAAACCAGAGCAATAAAGCACCTTCCACATGTAAATTCTGATCATAAACGTTAGCCTTAAAACAATGGGCATGAAACCTTTATCCAGTCGCACTAGAGCTGACTTTTAAAACATTAAAGAGATTCATAAGATCTTTTCAATTTCAAAAGACACATTTGAAATGCTTGGCTTGGTTAGATACATAGTAGCAATTAAACCCAATTCTGCAGTTGTAGATTACTTGAAAGACAAGCTAACATTCTAACAGATCATACCATAAAATATCATAAATTAGAATTTATACACTATTTCATGCAGTCCACATTTTTATCTGTATACTTCTGATGCAAGATCCACTTATTATTTTTTTAAAAAATACATACATTTGTACACCTTTTTGAGCAGAAAGGGAATGTCACACAGTAAGCAGAAACACTGAGTCAATGTTCTCTAATTATCTTACAATTCTTTCAGAAACTAGCTCCCTCTCCAAGGGTAGCAGACACACTGATTGCCTTGCATTTATTTTATTAGTGCAATAACTAATCTGGTATCCAGTGCTCTAAGATGAATAATATGATGGATCCCACAGTGTGTGGACCTGAGCATTTTTTATTTATTCTTAAGTGGCATTTTGTTGATTCCATTGGTCAACACAGTAGACATTGGTAGCAAGGGTATGCGAAAGACTTGAACATGTCACCTGTCTGGCCATGACTGCTCCTTTATGTAGATTTGATTTGGTCACTGCTGAGAACAACAACCAGGAAACATGCAACTGCCAAAGAACAAGGCTTTGTCTCACCCAGTTATCAAGAAATCCAAGCACCTGTTGACTAAATCTCATTCTTCACCACAGGTATTCTAAAGATAGTCAATTGAAGGCCATCTAATCAAAACTGTGTGTCTGTCCCAAACATAAGTTATCTGGAAGTCTGTTACAATTTCATAACTTAGTGTTGACCATATTTGTATATCTTTAATAACTAGCACTGAAAATAAGGTGTTCATCTGAATACACAATTGCATTTAGTTAATTTACCTTTGCTCATGATATTTCTTATTACTTCTAGTGTCAGTCGTCATGCCAATTACCTAGTCTTTGTCCTGAAGGTACACTAAAATTTTCAGATAGAGCCCCTGTTCTGTGTTTCAGGTTCACCCCCTTTATCTCAGTTTGACTTTCTATATACACTACAACTACAAAGCACAGAGAGACTGCTGTTTGCTGCTGCTAAACTTATCAATACATAGAGAAGCAGAAATAAAGGTCTTTCAGTAGCAGTCATTGCAAGTTCAGACAGGGAGTGGTTGGCAAGGCAACAGCATCTTAATATACACACAAGCATACTGCTGTAATTGCTGTTCCCTGGCATTACATACTGATTTGCTGACATTTCTTTATACAGTAATGATTTGATAAATACTGAAAACAAAGGTGCTATGAGTACACTGCACTGCATGTGTGAGTTTAAGGCTGCTTAGCTTTGGTCTGTTAATGTGAAGAAGTGACATGGGGGGGGGGGTCTCTAAAGGCAAGGACTATTTAAAGCAAATCAGGGCCAGCATTCTCAGTGTAACATGGCAATTCGTAAGACCCCCTCATCACAACCCCTTAAACAGGCTTGTACTAGCTGATGTAATACTCCTATTTAGAAATGTTATATTTACTTTTCCATGCTTGCAAACATTAACTTCTGAGATATTTTTCTAATTGCTATGATTAGAGTCATATTTTAGGTGAGGGGTACAGTGGGTGTTGTGCACATTTTTACTGTGCATTTCTGCTTCTAACAAAAATCGCTCCTCTGCCCTTCATTACTACCAGCTGATAATGAAGTCTGATTCATTGAGACTTTACATGCCATACACAGAAAGCATAAAAAAATGATGTCCTCTTGGAAGAATGTCATGTCAAAGAAAGGGAAGGGATAATGTAAAAATGAATGAACGAGTCTTACACATTGTGAAAATATTTGAAATTGGGATCCATTAACTGCAGAGAGTAGTCTGACATCTGAAGCCCATAAATGAATGCAGAGTGCACAGATGTGAATATTTGTCTTTGATAAAAATCATCCAGAGCACTGCTTGAGCTCTGTGCCAGGCAGAAGGAAAGCAAGCCAAGGTTTTCCAAACAGAAGAGAGAAAACAGACGAAAATAGACGGTTGATACAGAGCAGGTTTTATGCCTTGGGGAGACACAAAGCTTGGCTGTGCAGCAGTTAACGACACTCTAATACAAATAATAGTCACTGTGAACTGTATTCTTTTGTGTTAGTGTGGAGATGTGTATTTCTGTGCATGTATGCACATACAGACAGCTCTGAGTTTATTGGCAGTTTATGTTAATATTGTTCTCCAGGTTGCAATGTATCTGTCTCAAAAATGAATGAAATGAGTCCTAATCTTTCATGACTTTCCTCTTGGTATACAAGTACTGACTAATATCCAATTTGTATCTCACATACATCACACCTACATATACAGAATAATGCACTAGCAATTATAGACAATGAGGTCATTCTTGCTGTGAGAGCTGCATATACTAATATAAACACTGCCAGCAAAAATACACTTTTGAAGACATCAACAAGAGATTCTCAGAATTAATTTCTGATGCATTTCATGCCATTGCAGTCTTTGTGGTGGGAGTATGGCGATTTAGTATAGGCCATCATGTGTGTGTGTGTGTGTGTGTGTGTGTGTGTGTGTATGTGTGTGTGTGTATATACATATATCAATAAAGAAAACAAATATGCAATATACACTTCTATTCCTGCACTGGCTGCTTTTATTCATTTGTTTTTAATTACATCTCCAAAGCTTCCATTTGTATTGTTGTACCTTTTCTTTCATAATATGTCATTAGTAACAGTGTTGTGTAGTACTTCTACTGCTAAATCATCATACTGTTACACAAATGTACATAGGAACAGCACAATATACTGATAAACAGATGAATGCAGTATATATTGAATATACCCAACATTATCAGATGGTAAAGCTAAATTTCCAGGGGAAGGTCGAGCCTGTTTTTTTAGTGTTAACTTCATATAGTAAAGGTTAACTCTAAAGGGATATCAGTCAAGGAATTTATGTATCTGCCTGGAGACCATTACTACAAGAAATACTTAACCAACTGTTTCAGTGGTAAAGATTTCTGCCTGGTTTCTACAGGGTCTGTGGTACACTTTTGATGTCTGTCTGATTGCAGTTTCCCAGTTCTCACCATGTCTGTGTTTTTTTTTCCAGGCACTCCTACTTCCTCCCATCAAAAACAAAACCATGCCAGTTGACTGTCTTGTCCAAAGTGTCAATATACACCCATATATTTTTTATATATATATTATCAATTACCCAAAATTCAGAAGACGGAGACAAGACCAAAATTCCACATCATCAAACACTTACATTATCAAAAGTCATATCAAAGAAACACCATCTGCAGCAAAACAAAACAAAAATCTAATCTAAAACTATACATCAAAGTCAAAGTAAATTTTACTGTCATTTAGAACTACACACATGTAACCTAAATGAAATTTTGTACCTCAGCTCAATTCTTCAGATTACAAAGGAAAGTGAAACAATACATACAAGTAAAGGAACAAACATAACTAACAAATACAATACTACTCCCAATACATGCAAGAAAGAGCAGAGACATTTACCAACACTCGTATATGAAAAGAATACCCTCCCCCGAGTTAAATTAACTACCCTACTTAAAAGTAAAACAAAACAATTTTTGAAATGCCCAAGTTATTCGTCTAATATTGCACTTGAGTGAGTTAAATACTATTGACTGTGGATATGATAAATAAATATTGCACTTACTTGGACTAGATGTAAGTATATATTGTACAAATAAATAAAAATTGACTTATGCCTCCAGACCCCTGGGACTAGTGACTGAGTTCAGAAGTCTAATCACTGCAGGGTAGAAACTGTTACTGAATCCTGTAGTCCTGTAGCAGATGTTGAGATATTTCCTGCCCAATGCCAGATGCTTAAACAGTCCATGTGCAAGATGTGTGTTGTCCTGTATTATTTTGGTGGCCTTTTGGATGCTTCCTGCAGAATAAAGATGTTGTATCAATGGAAGACTGGAACCTGTTACCTTCTCTGCAACCTTCAACACTCTTTGCAGCTCCTTCATTTCTGAAACTGTGCAGCTTCCAAACCACACTGTGAAGTTGCAGCTGAGGATGCTCTCTATTGCAGCTCTATAGAAGGTGGCGTGAGTACAAGGAGGAAGCTTAGCTTTTTTCAGCCTTCTTAAAAAGTGGAGGCATTGGTGTGATTTCTTGATCAGTTGGCTGGTGTTTCCCAACCCTAAGAGATCCTCTGATATGTGTGCACCCAGCAATTTTGTACTCACACTTAACCCTCCACACACATTCACCATTGATCCTGAGCACTGGATGGTTTGAACTCCTTTTCCTGAAGCTGATGGTCATCTCTTTGGTTTTGCTTACACTCAGGTCAAGGTTGTTCTCCTCGCACCCACTGATCATAGATGCCACCTCTTCTCTGTACACCCTTTCATGCTCATGCTATGAAAATAAAATTGCCAAAGATTCCAAAGACAACCACAAGATATTCTATAACTATGTCAAGAATCTAAATGGCAATGCTCAGATCTGCTCTGAGCTAAAACAGAATGGCATTAAATATACTGATCCCAAGGATATTGCCAATATCCTGGCAGATCGATTCAGTGCCAACTTCACCCCCCCTAAATGGCCCATCTCAATACCGGAAGATTGCCAAATTCCGGTAATAATGACCACACAGGTAAAAAACGCACTCTCCAAAGCTAATACAGCATCCATGGGACCAGATGACATCCTGGGCTGTGTACTACATGAACTATATTATGAACTGACACCTCACCTAAGTGTCATGTTTAACCATAGCCTCACCTCAGGTTTCGTGCCCACTGAGTGGCGCACAGCTGCAGTTATCCCACTCCACAAGGGGGGATCCACCTTGGATCCCGGAAACTACCATTCCCATCAGTCTGATGAGCCTTATCTGCAAGGCCATGGAGTGTATTATCAGGGAACTTATAAACAAAGACATTGGCAACCTTCAAACACTGGACCCACCCAGTTTGGGTTCGTGAAGGGATGATCTTGTCTCCTGAACCTGATTGACTCCTTCAAATCAGTCTTCAGAGCCGTGGACAAGGGTAAGGTGGTCCACACAGCCTATATAGACCTTGCCAAGGCCTTTGACACCATCCCCCACTCTGGAAGCATAGATAAACTTACTAAGCTGGGCATTAATCCCTACGTCACTCAGTGGGTTGCTAACTGGCTTACTGATAGAACCCACAATGTAAAAGTAGCCAACTTCAAATCCAACTCCAGACAAGTGACAAGTGGAGTACCTCAGGGTTCAGTCCTGGGACCGCTCTTGTTTGGCATCTACTTCTCTGAAGTACAGGCCAACACTCAGTGGCGGCTGGTGACTTCAAATCACAGGGGGGCTGCAGGAGACAGCTGAATGGGTGGGGTCAAGGGGAGGGGGTGTGGTCAACCAGAAAGGGGAGGAGCTATGCACAAAACCACAAAAAACTAACTTTAATTAAATACGCTGCCCTGGGTGGCAAACCATCATTATGAAAGTCCAATCAAGACAAAAATAAGTGTAGAAGAATAAAAATATTTCAATGCATTGGCTGCATGACAGCTTACTTAATATCTAGATGGAAACAAAAGGTTGTGAGGCATGAAAAAATAAATTACTTTTTAAATACATTACTGGAATGCCAGTCAAAATCAAGTATAAGAAAAACCAGAAGCACTCAACTCAAACCACTTCTCCTTGCACTGCAGTCCTAATTATAATATATTCAGCTTTATTAAAGTACCAAGTAACATGCTGAAAGTAGAAATCTATGTGATGCCCCCACTTGTAAAAATGTTTCTTATCCAAAAAAGACCTGCTGCCTGACAACTTGTTTCATAGGGAAAACATGATAAAAGTAAAAAATGAAAAGCAAAGAAGAAACAAGCTCAAGATACATTGCTTAAAGGATTACTGTACAGGTTATGGACCACACATGATTGGCATTCTGTTTAGTTTATGGGTAAAGTCTGTAGAGATGACTGGAAGTCTCCAACAAGTGTAATGAGCTTTTTAAAATAATGGAATCCTGTCCTTTAATACCCAAGGCTTATACATTATCTAGTCAAGTATTCTCTGCATGGCAACAACAGAAAGGCTTTCAATGTTGGCAATTCTTTAACAGTATGCTTATTAAAGCTTACTTGCATCTTACGATCTCAGACAAGCTTACCTTATGGTCATTAAAGCATTGCTGCTTAAAAACACAGAGCAACAGGCACTTTGAGTAATAAGCATAAATCAACAGTACAAAAATATGACAGAAACCAGACCATTCTGCAAAATCAAGGACAGATGAAAAGCCACTGTAGTACTTATGCAGTGTGTCCTCCCCATCCAAGGTAGATACAACTACTCCTTGCCTTGCTTGGACACATCCAGAGTCACTACATGGGGGAGTGGGGTGCAACAAGCATGTCACAATTTGAAATCTCTCTGGCTGACTGTGATGGCCCTGACACATTTGTCATACCTCTCAACCTCAAGAGCAAGAAATCTGGACAAAGCCATACACAGAAGTGGGACAAAGGCCCAACAATAAGGACAATTTTTAAATATTGCTCTAATAAACTTAGAAAGATAATAGAATAGGTCTTGCATTAGTATGAATTTTCTGAAGGGTATAAAATCTGAAACTCAAATGTCTGTCATTTTCTAACTTCAGTCTTTAGTGATGTCACTAATTTGCCAAAAACACAATTTTATGAGAAATGGACAAAAACGTGATGCAAAAATATAAAATAGACACACAATACAGCTGCTACCTGTCAAAGAAGGGACACTTTAATATTAGTACTGCTACCTTGAGCAGCTGACAAAATATAAAAGAATCTACATGCATTTCAAGTAATCTATAACTTTGATTATTACACTTATTTCTTAATTGTAAACCCTCCATGTTTTCTTCCAAAATTGCTATTTTGCGGAGGGATTATAAGGGGGAAGAGCAACATTTTGAGCCAAAAATTGGGGACAGTTGAGAGGTTGGCTATGCCTAATTCTATAAAGCAATGTATTTGCATGTACCTCTCAACCTGTTAATGCAGTAAATCTGAACAAGGCCAAATATATTGGGGCACATATAAACAGTACTAAAATTGCTCTTGTATAAATTGAGACAGTTGATAGAACAGCTCTTACTTTAACATGCATTTTTCTGAAGGTTATGAAGTCTGAAACTTAGAGTGACTTCTGGCAAATCATTTAGGAATTAAAACTACAAATTTTATGAACAAACCAAAAATAAGAAGCAAAAATCTATTCATTCTTTGAAAATCTGGACAGTTGGGAGGTATAGTTCAGCTGGGCCTGTCTGAGTTTGCTGCCCTTCCCCTGACAAAATAATGGTTGAATGGAGCCTCTGCAGCCATTCCAATGAACCATTATACTTGGCTATTTCACTCCATTTACCATAAACACTAATGTGCATACTGCTTTACTTCTATGATGAGTTGGACTTCATTTGAAAGTTTTATTTTGTATTTTACAGCACAAACACTAAGTCATCTGTTAAACAAAGCAATGCAGTCTCACAATGAAAACTTAGCATTAAAACTTCTCTGCCCTTGAAACTCACATTCATTGAAACAGCATTGAAACCCACATTCAAAGAAAATACATTTTGCCAGTGGCAGATAAAGATTAATTTTGGGCTGTTTTCGAATCATAGGCTGCTTGCATATGAAACATACATGTGCTCTTTGATACACCTTCCTCATTGTACTAAAATTATATTCCTTGTACAATACAGTACACTTGTTACAGGATGTTTTAAATTTGTTTTGAACATTTTTTCCAGTAAGCAATGAAACAAACCATATGCACCCATAATGGCAAAACTGCCCAGTTGAGAACATTTATCATAAAAAGTCTACTCAGACTTCCACAGTCCACCATTATTAGTAAATATACACAATTCCACAGTCCACCATTATTAGTAAATATGCACAATTCCACAGTTCACCATTATCAGTAAATATGCACAATTCTACAGTCCACCTTTATCAGTAAATATGCACAATTCTACAGTCCATTATCAGTAAATATGCACAATCTCTGAAGTCAGTCATCTAAATAATTCCACATTAAAGAAATCTGTAACTAATGAAGTGGTTGCTGCTAGCAATCACCTTTATATTTCATGGTTTCATCGAAAATAAAGTGTCTGTTGCCCCTCAGGAATAAATTGTCTATATTACATTAAAAAAATGGTAAGCTAGTAATAATATTGCAAGAGGAAATGGATGGCAAACTGATAACGATCTCATAGTTAGTATTTCCACCAAGGAGAACATTCTCAGTGCGGCAGCATCTACCCCTTGTGGGAGTAGAACCCACAACCTTCTGCATCAAAAGCAAGTACACAGCCTGTTGTGCTATAGTATTAACTTGGCAAAGCACTAAACTTCTATTCCCTGCAGCTCTCAGTTCCTTGTAAAATCTACTCAATACTCAACTGCATCTCAACTTCGCAGCTCAAGAAAACTGGAAAAAGCCAAAATGTATTGGGGGGGGGGTCAAAAGCCCAAAAACAGGGACACATTAAACATTGCTTGTATAATCTTGGAAAGTTGCTAGAATAAAATGTTGTGTTGCCACCATATATTTTACTGCCAAGGTCCCTGAGCAAAAAACAGTCAGAGTAACATACCACTACGCCACATCAGCTGCTTTGTAAAAGAGAGGAAGACTGAAACTTAAATGGCTATCATTTAGTGAATTCAGTTCTTGCCATAGCTATCAACCTTAGCACAAAAACCTGGACGAAGCCAATAATGGGGGAATACAGTCCCAAAAATAGGGACAAATTTAAAATATTCATCTTATAAACTTCGAAAATTGCTAAAAAAAAAAAGGTTGTGCTACTATGTATTCTGAAGAACATGAAGTTGGAAATTCAAATGCCGGTCAATTTTACTGCGGACAGAACAAAAACAATTTTCAGCAGAGACGCAGGGATTAAAACTGCAGACATCTTTGTAAAATGGCAGGGCACCAGAGCAAATCCACACAAACACAGGCAGGAGATGCACACTCCACACAGAAGCCACCCCAACCAAGAATCAAACCAGAAAACCTATAGCTGTGAGGCAACAATACTACCACCGCACCATCAATTATGCAAGGAATTAAACATTCAGAAACCTGAAGTCTAAAATTCAAATGCCTGTCAATTTTACGCCGGACAGAACAAAAACAATTTTCAGCAGAGACGCAGGGATTAATACTGCAGACACGTCTTTGTAAAATGGCAGGGCACCAGAGCAAATCCACACAAATACAGGGAGGAGATGCAGACAGAAGCCACCCCAACCAAGAATCAAACCAGAAAACCTATAGCTGTGAGGCAACAATACTATCACTGCACCATCAATTATGCAAGGAATTAAACATTCAGAAACCTGAAGTCTGAAATTCAAATGCCTGTCAATTTTACTGCGGACAGAACAAAAACAATTTTCAGCAGAGACACAGGGATTAATACTGCAGACACGTCTTTGTAAAATGGCAGGGCACCAGAGCAAATCCACACAAACACAGGCAGGAGATGCAGACTCCAAACAGAAGCCACCCCAACCAAGAATCAAACCAGAAAACCTATAGCTGTGAGGCAACAATACTACCACCGCACCATCAATTATGCAAGGAATTAAACATTCATAAACCTGAAGTCTGAAATTCAAATGCCTGTCAATTTTACTGCGGACAGAACAAAACCAATTTTCAGCAGGGATTAAAACTGCAGACACGTCTTTGTAAAATGGCAAGGCACCAGAGCAAATCCACACAAACACATGGAGGAGATGCAGACTCCACACAGAAGCCACCCCAACCAAGAATCAAACCAGAAAACCTATAGCTGTGAGGCAACAATACTACCACTGCACCATCAAATATGCAAGGAATTAAACCTTCAGAAACCCTTAAGTCTGAAATTCAAATGCCTGTCAATTTTATTTAATATTTTTTAATCAGGACAGTCTGACTTGGAACAAATAAACAATTTTCAGCAGAGGCCCAGTAAGAAATAATGCAGACATGTCTTTGTAACATGGGAGGACACAAAAGCAAACCCACACAAACACAGGGAGAAGATACAGACCCCACAAAGAAGGAACCCCAGCCAAGAATCAAACCCAAGAACCTGCAGCTGTGAGGCAACAATGCTACTACTACACCATCAAATATCAAGCATTGCAACATTTACAAACCACAGATATTATGAGGAACAGATCAGATCGAATATGAGGCAAAAATCTGAAATTTTTTTACAAATGGTGGTGGGTAGGGAACTCAAGTCTTTAACACCTGCATACAGGGTACAGGGTTCAAGCCTGAGGCATTACCTACCACACCACCATAAGCACCTGGGGCATTTACACACACACACACACACACACACACACACACTAGTAATGCATAGGCACCATACACAAACTCCAGTAATGCATAGACACCATACACAAACTCCAGTAAAGCATAAGCACCATACACACACAAATAAAAGCATAAGCACCATACACACACAAATAAACATTGTAAATTAAAAGGCACCTTACCTGAATACATCCAGCTAGCTAACGTACATCCTTCCCGCGCAATACTGAAAAGACCCGCGAGATCCTTGCCCGACGAGATCCTAATGCTCCTTCCCGACGAGATCCCTAATGCTCTGTCCCGAGTCCCTGCTGCTGCTCTTGCAGTCCGGACGCGACCCATACTCCTGGCGAGTCTGCGAATTTCGAAAAGTAATTTTTTTTTATTTTTCATTTTTCTTTCTCTTTTTTGGGCTGCAGTCTGGCAGCCCTATGCCACGAGCCGCCCCTGCCAACACTAAGGGACTCTGGCTAACAAAGTTCGCAGATGACTGCAAACTGGGATCCATTATTGAATCCCCAAATGATGTGGATACTCTACAAAAGGGCCTTACAGAAACAGATGCTTGGTGCCAGAGCCATGGGCTCAAGCTCAATTCCAAGAAATGTATAGTTATCCCCTTCGGGAAAAAACATGTACCTGTGAATTACCATATAGGTGGCAGTACACTAAACACTGAAAGTGTGATAAGAGACTTAGGGATGCAGGTGGACAGTGGTCTCACCTTCGATAACCACATCGCCACAACAGTCAGGAAATCCTTCTATGTGGCGCACCTCATCACTAAGGGCTTTTCATCCAGAAAAAAGGAGGTCACTGTCCCACTGTACTCATCCCTCATTAGACCAATTACAGGATACAATGCCCTGTTTGGTATGTACCTCTCAATACATCTGCAACAACTGGAAAGGCTGCAGAAATACTTCACTAAAAGAATCACAGGCCTAAAGCAGATGCCCTACGCTGACCGCCTTAAAAAACTCCAGCTATACTCTGTCGCATATCATCTACTCGGAGGAGGGATAGGTTCCTGACCCAGAGACTCCTCAGAGTCTGGAATAGATTGCCCATACATGTCAAGCAAAGTGCCTCTTTGGTCCTCTTCAAAAGGAACCTTGACGATTGGATGGGAGAAAGGAAATTCACCCCGGGGATCACGTCAGTCGCCCTGCTAGACAGGGGTCCAAGGAAGTAAATAGTGTGGGAAGAAATAGCCAGGAAATTGTTATGGCTAGGCTTGTATAGGCCCTAGGGCTGATAGCCTAGTACCAACCTAAGAACCTATTTGTGATGAGTCCCATGACTGTGGTGTCATCAGCAAACTTGATGATATGGTGGGACTTGTGCATAGCAGTCGTGGGTCAGGATGATGAATAACAGTGGTATGAGAACACATCCCTGTGGAACCCCAGTGTTAATCATGATGCATTTTGATGTGTTCTTACCTGAATACATCCTATGTGGTCTCTCAATCAAGAAGTCCAGGATCCAGTTAAAGAGATGTTTACTGATTCCTACATGTGGCAGTTTTTCTTTCAGCTGCATTGGTACCACTGTATTACAGGCAAAGCTGATGTCTATGAACAGCATCCTCACAAAGTTGTCTTTGCTCTCTAAATGCTCAAGGGAGATGTGTAGTGCTACTGATATGGCATCAGCCGTGGATCAGTTAGCTCTGTAAGCAAACTCAGGAGGTAGGCATGATGAAAGATGCTTTTTGATAAGCCGTTCAAAACATTTCATAACAGTGGATGTCAGAGTGACTGGTCTGTAGACATTAGGGCTGGAAGGAGTGGTTTTCTTATGTAGTGGGATGATGTTAGTTTCCTTGTAGCATGAGGGTCATAGGTTCATAGGTTGGTACTAGGCTATCAGCCCTAGGGCCTATACAAGCCTAGCCTAACAATTCCCTGGCTATTTCTTCCCACATTATTTACTTTCCTGGACCCCTGTCTAGCAGGGCGACTGACGTGATCCCTGGGGTGAATTTCCTTTCTCCCATCCAGATCACCTCTGAGTAGACGATATGCGACAGAGTATAGCTGGAGTTTTTTAAGGTGGTCAGCGTAGGGCATCTGCTTTAGGCCTGTGATTCTTTTAGTGAGGTATTTCTGAGGCCTTTCCAGTTGTTGCAGATGTCTTGAGAGGTACATACCAAATGAGGCGTTGTATTCTATAATGGGTCTAATGAGGGATGAGTACAGTGGGACAATGACCTCCTTTTTTCTGGATGAAAAGCCCTTCGTGATGAGGTGTGCCACATAGAAGGATTTCCTGACTGTTGTGGCGATGTGGTTATCGAAGGTGAGACCACTGTCCACCTGTGTCCCTAAGTCTCTTATCACACTTTCTGTGTTTAGTGTACTGCCACCTATATGGTAATTCATGGATACATGTTTTTTCCCAAAGGGGATAACAATACATTTCTTGGCATTGAGCTTGAGCCCATGGCTCTGGCACCAAGCATCTGTTTCTGTAAGGCCCTTTTGTAGAGTATCCACATAATTTGGGGATTCAATAATGGCTCCCAGTTTGCAGTCATCTGCAAACTTTGTTAGCCAGAGTCTCTTAGTGTTGACCTGTACTTCAGAGAAGTAGATACCAAACAAGAGCGGCCGCAGGACTGAACCCTGAGGTACTCCACTTGTCACTTGTCTGGAGCTGGATTTGGAGTCGGCTACTTTTACAGTGTGGGTTCTATCAGTAAGCCATTTAGCAACCCATTGGGTGACATAGGGATTAATACCCAACTTAGTAAGTTTATCTATGATTCCAGAGTGGGGGATGGTGTCAAAGGCCTTGGCAAGGTCTAGATAGGCTGTGTGGACCACCTTACCCTTGTCCATGGCTCTGGAGACTGATTCAAAGAAGTCAATCAGGTTCAGGAGACAAGATCGGCCCTTCACAAACCCAAACTGGGTGGGGTCCAGTGTTTGATGGTTGCCAATGTCTTTGTTTATAAGTTCCATGATAATACGCTCCATGGCCTTGCAGATAAGGCTTGTCAGACTGATGGGACGGTAGTTTCCGGCATCCAAGGTGGATCCCCCCTTGTGGATTGGGATAACTGTAGCTCTGCGCCACTCAGTGGGCACGAAACCTGAGGTGAGGCTATGATTAAACATGACACTTAGGTGAGGTGCCAGTTCATATTGTAGTTCACGTAGTACACAGCCCGGGATGTCATCTGGTCTCATGGATGCTGTATTCTTGGCTTTAGAGAGTGCGTTTTGTACCTGTGTGGCCGTTATTACTGGAATTTGGCAATCTTCAGGTATTGAGATGGGCCATTTAGGGGGTGAGAGGGGGGTGAAGTTGGCACTGAATCGATCTGCCAGGATATTGGCAATATCCTTTGGATCAGTATATTTATTGCCATTCTGTTTTAGCTCAGAGCAGATCTTAGCATTGCCATTTAGATTCTTGACATAGTTATAGAATGCTTTGTGGTTGTCTTTGGAATCTTTGGCAATTTTATTTTCATAACTAGCTTTGGAGGATTTTATGAGGCATCTCAGTTTCTTACTGAGGCTAGTAAGGGAGTTTTTTGCATCCTGGGATTTTCCCCTTTTCTGCAAAAGTTTCTTCCTTTTGTTGTAAAGTTTGTTTATGGCAGGGGACCACCAGATTGGCTTCCTTTTTTTGGATGAGAGCATTTTGGTTCTATTTGGGATGGCACGATTCATGCATGAATGGATGTGCTCGTACAGTGCCTTAGTGTAGGATTCAGCAGTTGAACTTTCAGTTCCCATCTGCATGGGTGTCATGAAGTTTGTCACTTCTGACTTGAGTAGCATGAAGTTGGCTTTGGAGAAGTTTTTATGGTGGTTTCTTTACTGGGGGTGGGGTGGGATGTGGATGTTAAGGGTGATTAGCTTATGGTCAGACCTGACTAACGAGGGGTGACCATAGGTATGGAGCATTGATTTGCCATGTTGGTAATGACCAGGTCTAGGATATTGCAGCCCCTGGTGGGACTATGGATTAGTTGTTCCAGGGCGTTGGAATTTATGAATTCCAAGAACCGTTGCGCAAAGGTGTTGGGACATGAGTAGTTTTCCCAGTTAATGGCAGGGTAGTTAAAATCACCCAGTATTAGGGTGTTTGGTTCTATCTTAATATTTTCCAGTATGTTTAAAAAGGTGTAGTGAGAATCTTGGGGTATGGTGGGGGATCTGTAGCAAGCTACAATTTGGATTGCAGTCTTACCTAGTTTTAGTTGCACTTGGAGAATTTCAGACACATTGTGTTGGCCAACTAGCCTGGTGGTGTGAATATCCTTGGTGAATATTGACACTCCCCCACCTTTAGTGTTTCGGTCCTGGTTTGGTGGCCGAAAAGTGTGGTAAGAGTTGTGGCCCTGTTGCCATGGCAAGAGAGGTGTTACTCATTGAGGCAAGAGAGGTGTTAAATATTTCATTGAGCACTATGCATAGTTGATCAGCACATCCTTTGAACACCTTGCCCAATAAGTTATCTGGGCCAGCAGCCTTCCTGGGGTTCACTCTCCTTAGCTCTCTCCTAAAATATACACAAAGGATAGGATACCTACAGTTTAGCAGTGCAATAGGGAAAATGGAATTTATACTGCAAAGTTAAGATTAGTCTGAAAGCACTAGTATAAATGATGTAGCTCTGTGTAGTATAAACATGGAGCAGCATTAGTAGAAAGTTGAATTTTTAATACAGACATACTAAGCAGGCTATACTCTGTATGTAGGTGGATCTTCTGTGTGTACAATTTAAAATGCTTTTGACGCATTAGTCAATTAACAAACAGTATAGGACAGGTCCTACAACTGGACAGGTGGAAGGATGGACAGACCTAATACTAAGGGAGATAGGGAGTATCACCCAATAGGAATGCAGTCCATTTATACTCAGAAATCAACATCCATGCTAGGCAGAGCAAGCAATGAATAGCCATGAAAAATTATTATAAATATTTGTCTAGGTAATATGATAATCCCATTTATTTGCATCCCTCTGTCATTTTAAGACATTCTGTCCACTTACTTCCCATCCTGCTGGTTGCAAGTCCTCCTCACATTTTATTCCCCATCAGGAAATCTTTTACTGTAATGTTGTTGTCTTTTATTGATAGTTCTTAGTCTGGAATTAAGATATGATTTATGTGTTGTACTGTAACATATGCTGAGGTTGTGTAACTGTGGAGCAAAGGAAATTGCCTGTTCCTCCTTCCCCATGCTCCATGGTAGGGCAATAGTACAACTTTGGAGTTATTGTCTGTATATACACACACACACACACACACACACACACACACACACACTCACATATATATATATATATATATATATATATATATATATATATATATATATATATGTGTGTGTGTGTGTGTGTATATCCACATCTATTTATATATAGATACACAAGCAGACATACTTTATACGTATGTGTGTATATAATCTACTGGGAGCCAGCATACTTCCCTGATCAATAGTATCCCCCATCACATGTTTGCATATCCTGGGTAACCTCAGGCAGAGACACTGTGTTTATGGTGTATGTAGTGGATGTGATGGTCATAATCCTTGTGTTAGACACACAACCTGCACCCCCCCCCTCACACCTGTACCAGATCATCTCTATTACGATTATCAGATGCTACAGAATCTCTATCAGATGAGGGCAGTGCCACATTGCTGGTGTCGGATAAAGATTCATCTGTGAATACACTAAAGGAAAACCATATCCACCATAAGTATGGCCCAGCACCCCAACTACACATGGAACTGATATCTTCACCACTATAAACATGGAATAAAATAGAAAAGATAATGTCCTAGGTCATACCACCTGCAGATGGACTTGCTTGTTATGTACCTGTAAATCTTGAGTCAAACAGATTTAATTAAGCAGAGAGAGTAATGAGGACTTACAGCTTTGACACAATAAACACAGAGTACTTACCTGGGGCATCTGTATTTAGAAGTCTCTGAGACCTGTTATGCTGTATATCCAGCTCCATACTGTGGGACTCAGGGGCAGTGGTACTGTCTTTAAGCAAGATCCGAAACTCCTTTGTCTCTGTAAAGGGGGGGGGGGTTACTTGACAGACTATCACCTCTTGCCCTACATTCCTGCTCCAGGGTTTCTGATCTGTGGGTGGCAATATGGGTAATATCCATGTCCCTGCATTTCACAGGCACAGTCCTGACCACTTACAGCATTACCATTGGTGACAATTTCATCCCAGGAATGATCATGGAAGGGCTGTTCAGCAGAGTATACAGCAGAGCACCATTGCCTGTGGAGATAGAGACCCTCCAGTACCACCTTATTCTCTGCATCTCTAAACTCGTCATTGCCTGTGGAGGTAGAGGCCCACCAGTACCACCTTATTCTCTGCACCTCTAAACTCGCCATTGCCTGTGGAGGTAGAGGCCCTCCAGTACCACCTTATTCTCTGCATCTCTAAACTCGCCATTGCCTGTGGAGGTAGAGGCCCACCAGTACCACCTTATTCTCTGCACCTCTAAACTCGCCATTGCCTGTGGAGGTAGAGGCCCTCCAGTACCACCTTATTCTCTGCATCTCTAAACTCGCCATTGCCTGTGGAGGTAGAGGCCCTCCAGTACCACCTTATTCTCTGCATCTCTAAACTCGCCATTGCCTGTGGAGGTAGAGGCCCTCCAGTACCACCTTATTCTCTGCATCTCTAAACTCGCCATTGCCTGTGGAGGTAGAGGCCCACCAGTACCACCTTATTCTCTGCACCTCTAAACTCGCCATTGCCTGTGGAGATAGAGGCCCTCCAGTACCACCTTATTCTCTGCATCTCTAAACTCGCCATTGCCTGTGGAGGTAGAGGCCCTCCAGTACCACCTTATTCTCTGCATCTCTAAACTTGGAATTGCAGGTAGATGTGAAAGCACTACCAGATGAGGTATTTTTCTTTAGGTCCTGTTTTTTTTTTAGTCATAGCTCAATTGGTATGGAAATCATGGGAACTAATAGCCTTGTTGTAGCATGGCCCTTGATAATCCTTACATTACTACTGTTCTAGTAGGCTATAAAGTATTCAGAACACTTGCCTGACAGTGAGATATCTTTGCCTAGAACTCTTAAGTATCAGACATGTTGTGTACTGAGCACATATTCATAAAACACAAGTACTTAACTACAACTGAACTACTGCACCTGACCTTTACAATAGCACTGTTAAAAATGTTGTGGGTAACTACATATGTGCAAATCACACAACACTGCAGTAATATTGAATATTACTCTCCATATGAGATCAGGCATGCACCTGTCATGTAACCTAACAATCCTTCATACCACTACAGTCAGAACACTTGTAATGTAACCCTTAATTCACTTTTGAACAGCCCATCTACAAGTCCTGACAAACTGATGTCCCTTATAGGCCTTAGACCTAAATAGCAAAGCCAGAGCTACCACTGCAAAAAGGAAAAAAGATGTATAAAAAGTGGCACTTAAATTATTTACGCAGTCATCCTTTTTGAGAAGGATATTTTTTTAAAAAACACCCATAGCAGGATTTTAACTTCAAACTGATTTGCCATGGTATTCTTCAGTAGGGTGATAAGGCTCTGTGCTGCTTGTCATATTTCTGTCATGTAGAGTCACCCCTCTAGGCATGAGGATTATGCTAATCAGGGCTCATCACATCATGGTGATTTTTAAATGATACCGTACACATGCCTGGACATCTGCAGTCAGCTCCATACAAGCACTATTAGCCCATTATTATAGACAGGAACTGCCATCCTTTATTTAACCATCTCCAGGTGGAATCACTGTAGACTATGCAGCAGCAGCAGGAGTGAAGATTTGCCATGTTTTACACACAAACTGCCATTGAAACCATAAAATACAGTACCAAATTTTTGGGGTTTCCCATCCATCATGCAAATAAGTTTCATCATGGCAAAGGGGCTGGGACATGCAAGAACCATTTTGGACACCAACTTTCTGAAAAGTTTCCTGAGATCTTTCAAGGTGAGACATTAAGACTCGAGAATGAGAGGATGGTGCACTTTGTAGAGCACAGAGGTGGTGTGAGAAGAATTCCAAGATTTTTTCCTGGAAATTCTCAAGGAGTACAGTGAGAGGCTTCTGAAGGAAGGCTATCCAAGGTCACCATATAAGGCTGATACCTGGAATAGTTTGGCTTACTTTGTCACTCGTGCTACTGGCATCCAACACATAAGGAAACAGTACTGTTACCATTACAGTGAAATGAGTCATGATCTCCTCCGTGGATGGGTGGAAGAAGATAATATGCAGTCACCACCTCCATACTGTAAGTATGACTTCTTTTACCTAACCACACAACCTGCCTCTGTATGCCACCATCAGTTTTTTTCATTATGCCCTTTAATGCCGCAGCCCCTGCAGAGATCGAAACAAATAGAAACATAGCAGCAGAATGACACACCTAAAAGAGCACTGAGGTGAATATACATATTGTCATAAAATGTCTGGCTTTTCATCATCTGTCATTACAGGCACAGATCAAAGGTATTAGTATGACTTTGCCGTATTAAAAATGTTTATTCATGCTCCTCCTGTGTAGATGGAAAAGTTGATCTTTACATCAAGTGTCTCTGTTCTCATATTAATGAGGATTTCAGTGGGTTCAAATCCCCACCACCACCACACACACTGATGTGATTACAAAAAACATTTGAGGTGCAGTTTTCTGTGCATTAATATCACTGCAACAGTACAAGTTCCACGTATGTGAAATCACCAGCAGCAATCTGCTTTATGTTTCACAACTTACAACAGGACTCATTGTCCTTTGCCTGTCACCTGTGATTGATACATGTATGTCTGGGCAACATGATTACTTTGTATATGTACATTATTACAAATCGTTAAGCAAAAACGTTATATAATAACGCACAATACAAAGCTTTTGGGCAAAAACCCTTCTTCAGTGTTAAACATAAAATATTAACCAAGCAACATGCTTTATACAAAAGCCCAAAGGTCATATGACTGCAGCCAAAGTCATATGACCAACATATTTAAAGAAACATAAAATTTTAAATATATGTTATATATATAACATATAAAGGATATAAAACATAAAAATATATAAAAATATATAACAAATATCATACAATTCATATATACAAATATTATCTAATCATAATTTAATACATTGTATCCTTGCTACAATCTAAATCTTACTGTCAGTTTGAAACCAATTTTAGCAAGGATACAACGTATTAAATTATGATTAGATAATATTTATATATATGAATTGTATGATATTTGTTGTATATTTTTATATATTTTTATGTTTTATATCCTTTATATGTTATATATATATAACATACATTTAAAATTTTATGTTTCTTTAAATATGTTGGTCATATGACTTTGGCTGCGGTCATATGACCTTTGGGCTTTTGTATAAAGCATGTTGCTTGGTTAATATTCTATGTTTAACACTGAAGAAGGGTTTTTGCCCGAAAGCTTTGTATTGTGCATTATTATATAAAGTTTTTGCTTAACGATTTGTGTTTTATTTGACGTTCTTGGATTCCAGCTTTGTGGTGTGGATATGTACATTATTCTCAGATAGCCAAATGCATTGTGGACCACAGGCACACTTTCGTTTGTTTAAATAGCCACAGCCATTACTCTTTTATCTGCAATACAGCTTGTGGCAGCTGTTGTAGGCCTCCCACACATATTACACGTGTGTGTATGTGTGTAAAAAAAAAAAAGAAAAAGGCTACTGCCATCCGTGATTAATGATTTGCAAATTGTATTCTGTTTAACTATACAGTTATCAGCAATAGTTATAATACAGTTTTCATTGTATTTGTGTTTCGCTTTTCTTATACTCTTGGTCACTGTCCTTTCTGTTAC
This sequence comes from Protopterus annectens, assembly GCF_019279795.1. Classification (NCBI taxonomy): domain Eukaryota; kingdom Metazoa; phylum Chordata; order Ceratodontiformes; family Protopteridae; genus Protopterus; species Protopterus annectens. The sequence continues at coordinate 431,091,783 of NC_056747.1, read as the reverse complement.
ATACATTTCTTTTTTGTATTTTGTTTTCTTTGTTTCTCGCCATTTGTTTTATTATACGAAGCAGCACAGCTGTCTGCAAGAAGCCCACTGGCAGGGCCTGCTGACCTCCATAGGAGGCAGCAGCAGTGCCAATACCAGCAGCAGTGGAAGCATCCAGCACATCTTGGTCCCGCCCTGCCACACAACAGTTTAAAGAACAAATGATTATTAAAAAAAATTGCAATGGGTCTTTGGATGGGAGGATAATAAACCAATGGCTAAAAACAGGACTAAGAGATCCACAGTAAATGGCGTCCACTCTTATGAAAGATGGAGTCAGAATTATGACTGGTCCATGTATAATGCCTTGAGATGTGATATTATGGAAGACCTAGAAGGGGAGTTCCCTCTTGATCAGTTGTGCAAAGATATGCAGAAAGGTTGATTCACAAGAAGGTATAAAAAGATGAGAAAGGACTTGATAAGACTGGGAATGGTCCAGGACATGGCAGCTTAACTTCAATATGCAAACAAAAATATAAACAAAAACTCAGGAAAAGAAGTTAACAATCAGAAGAGAAGCAGTAATGACAACAACTGGAGCAAGAGACCTGGGGTAGTCATATCTAAACACCAAAATGCTAGCAAGCAATAGCATCAAACGTTAAGACAGTGCTATGCAGGGGAAATAAGGACCACCAGCAGACACACATAAAGATACTGCCTGTCTCTAGACAGGGAATGAAAACTAATATATGGGGTTCTAAAGACGTTGTAATCAGAATGGCACAGAATAGGAGTTCCAAAGATAACCATGATGTGGTGCATAGCTGCAAGCAAACCCCTTACAGAGAGAGAGAGGGAATATAAATAACAACCTAAACCAAGTCCTGAAAACAAGCAGAGGGATAATGTGGCAGAAACTTTAGGGAATCCCTGTAATCCTATACAAATAGATTAATGAAAACAAGAGAAAACAATCTGAAGTTATGATGTGGGTGCTTCATGTCAGAATAAATTAATTTTTCAGCAACAGTGGTAGATGGTGACAGCAGTCATTTGGAAGGAAGAGTAGAGCAACAGACAAAGCAATTTTTATGAGTAGTGGGGAAAAATAAATAGTTAACTAGTTAGGCTATGCAGGGTATTGATTAGGTAAAGAAATGGGCACACTAGGTGAGTTGTGCATTTCTTATCCGCCATCAGATTATTTTAGGTCAATTTTAACTGTTCAAGTCATGGATGGAGTGGGAGCAAGAGGGATATTATACTTAGGGGTGACTGGGTACATAGGGTTAGGGATGGATTGGGAAATTTAGGATTAATGTATGCTTGGGGAATTTAGGTTTAGAGAGTGAGAGAGAGTTTTAGAATTAAGGAGTGAGATTCCAGACCTGGGTTAGAGGTAGGGTTCTGGGAAGGCTATATATGTTACTAAGACTGGGGTAGCGATAAGTCTGACACTTTCTTGTTCATAGGAAAATTATGCTCCTAGGTGAATTCAAGGCTAATTGTCCTAAGGGCCATTTTAAGTTTAGCCAGTAACCTAAGATTAGAATCAAACCCTGTACCTTGTATCTGTGAGATGATGACCTTATTATGCCAAACCCATGTGATTTGTACAAGTAGCAGTGTGCAAGTCAGCCACAAGCCACTTGCAGGAGACCTGAAAGGTATCTCATAGTTTTATGACTCATATGGATTTATGTCAGTTTATTTCTATCATCACCACCTCTTCTTCCTTCAAAGAGTGATACATGCAGAAGTCTGGTGTTGCAAAGTTAGTGGAAACGTATCCCAATGTTCTGGCTTTAGCCAGCTAACTTAAAAATATTCTATTTCTTATTTCCCTGTGTTTATGGCAAGCTTTGCAGTAATGACCAAATGTGAATCATTTAAAATATTAGAGTAGTTGAAGTTATTTATCATAGTAAACCAAAACAAAGAGAGTACAGACTAAAGAACCCTAAAGGTTTTCAGGTAGACTATTCTGCTTAATTTGCCATCAGGAACACACTACACTAACTGCAGCCAAACTTCTCTCGTTTCCAACTGACAATGCCTAGTGTTTGTTGATGTTTTTTTTCAAATTTTACTACATTAAACAGAAAGTTATGCATGAAAAAAGAAAGAAGAAAAACCTGTAAGAGCAATAACTATGTAAAAATAAAAGGATTACTTAGAAAAAAAACAAAAAAAAAAAAACAAAGGGAAATACAAATAAAGAGTTTTTATGCTCCATGACAGGAAAGAAGGAAAAAAGCTTATTAAACTACAGTAAATGGAAAATAAGCACAGAATACAGCTGCCATTTCTAAATCTAAGAAACTGGTGAAGAGGAGTTTTTTGAAAAAGTGCACATAAACCACTTACACTGGTATATGGTATAATTCAATATTATCTGCATTCCTGGACATTTAGCCATCAGACTGACCACTAGTACTGCAATGAAAAGCATTTTATAACTTCTGACTGCATTAATAAAAGATGTAGAATGAAATGATTTGATGATCTGTTAAAACAATGTCACATAAGTTTTAATCTTGTCTCAAAAGTACTGCAGGCTAATGATAAAAGTCAAGAGATTACAATATCTGTTACTGGAGCCCAAGTAGTACTGTGAAGGACAGGTTGCAACCGACTTGAAATGTAGAGATTAACTGTAATCACTGTAGCCGCATGTGATGCTAAACTGACACAAATGGTACCACCTGCCTTCAAATGGTGAAGTGACAGGAAGAAAGTGCACACAAATCGGTTTCAATAATTAGTCTACAAAGCGCAACCTGGCTCCAAGACCACTAACGGAAAATGCACCGCTGTTTTGGGTATGGGCTTCCAATCTCTGTACCCTGATTGAACTATGTACAAGTCACTTACAAAGCAAAGTCTTTGACCTAACACTCTCTGGTCCCTATCACGCTACTTTCTCTGTGAGCCAATGTCTTCCAGTGCTCTTTTATTTATAGTAACTGCATTCTGAACAAAAAAAGTATCATTTTTATGCATACACACCACTTCCAGGGAAAATTAGTAGAATTCTCCAGGTTCTCACACCTTTTTTCCTGACCTGGTAATACTGCAACCACTCTGCAATCAGCCAGAGACTTCCACTTATGAGATGATCTGAAATCAAACCAAATGTGAAATTCAGCAAATAGTAGCTCTTTCACTTGTGGTATGCCTAAGCAATCTTATGGAAGATGTGTCCCACATAGTTTGTTAACCAACAGTTTGCCTAAATATTCTTATAATTAAACAAACACCAGCCACAAGAACATAAAGGTAAACAAGTGAACTTCATTTAAATATAGAAAAAAAGTGTGCAAATACAGAGTAAAATATATGTAGCGTGGCACACACAAGGAAAATTAAACCAAAGACAATAAAAATGAATGGCATCTGGAGCTTTTTTTTCTGTATGCAGTTTAAGTTCCTTGGCTTTATTACTACAAGAATACTGACCTAAATAAACAAATAGTGTTTACGCATGTTTTTAAATAGACAATGCATGACATCATCAACATCAGCTGCTAAAGCTTGCAGTTAATTAGCAAATTTTTAACTAATACATTCATAGGTTCATAGGTTGGTACTAGGCTATCAGCCCTAGGGCCTATACAAGCCTAGCCATAACAATTCCCTGGCTATTTCTTCCCACTGACATTCTATGACTGGGGAAACTTACTGTAAAGCAGTTCTTCTACTCATTATAACAAACCAATGCTTGTGAATACAAAACAAATTCTGAATCCCAGTTGTATTTTAAAGTACTTCTTTTATCCTTCTTTGTTACAAATTGCCAGCATGTCTGGGGATTCATCACGTTTTATAGACACTATCTGTACTTAAACATGTGAACAAATATAGTGTCCCATTTCTGCTCTGAGAACAACATACTGCATATAAAACATGGGAGGGAACAGGCAAAAAAAAAAACAACATTCTATTTCAAAAAAATAAATAAATTATTACTATAATAATTATTTTTCTTTTAACCTTGCATTACTCCTAGTTTTACAGTTACTACATTTAAAAAGGGGATAAAAAAAAACACAGTTTAAGGTTATAACCACCTAAAACCATAGTGATTATGATAAATGGATGACTGGTGCAAGAAATTAGAGAACCATTAGGTGCAGGCATGTAAAATATTTAACTTGCATTATACAATTGCACAATTTCCTAAACCTTCCAGGTTACATCACCATTCTCTCAACATTTGTTGATGTGCGTGTGTGTATGTATGTATCTATCCACACACACACACACACACACACACACACAGATATATATATATATATATATATATATATATATATATATATATATATATATATTAAGAATGTCACGGAAGAGACAGCATGCATTAAAACTTGTGATAGTTAGTTTCATTAATTTGACGTTTATACTTAATTGTAATATCCCCTGTACAGCACTATATATGGACCAGATCCATATTGTGCAGCGATGACAGTATTGTTTTTGCAGGGGGGCAAGATCCCTGCACCTCTCACACCCCCTGCTACTTATATATTAGAACACCAAGATCGCACTACAGTGCAGAAAATGGTACATCCCCCAATCCGCACTGTCCTGCGATCTCAGTATGGAAAAAAAACCAAAACTTTGAGTATATGTCCATTTGGTGGCGGTGAACATATAGGAGTTTTTGGAGCACTTGCACAATCAATTGCCCTGTTTTTGACATTTTTTTACAGTTAATTTGCATAAATTAACAGTTGATGAAATGAACCATTGAATATTCATGAGTTGATGATGTGGGTCACACAAATTAACATTCGATCTTTTAAATTACAAACATTTGAAAGTAAACCTATATAGGCACACACAGTTTTGGTAGCTTATCAACTGGGTAGGTAGACCACAGTGGACTCAACCATATTATTTTATACGTTTATGTGTTACCTAGTTATGAGCAAGTAAATCTTTGAGAGAAATCCAAGAGCGTGGATCTCCTTCAATGACTTTTTTAAAATCAAAGTGTGCACTAGTCCGACATAAAAGAATCAAACCAAGGACTATAAATTCCACTTCAGTTCAAGCTCAGAGACTTGATTTTGTGCACTTACTGATCTTCCACAAGAGAAAGACAGGCAACCAAGAATCAGAATGTACACACACTCAACGTGAGACAGTGAGACACGTATATACCCACGAGTGCACGCACACACACACACATGCATACACATGTATATCCACACACACACACATATATATATATATATATATATATATATATATATATATAGATAATATATGGTATGTTTGGAAAAAATGAAATAAAAAAAATAAAAAGAATGCTACTTGACTGAAAATCAAATGACTGCACATTATTTAACAGAAAATTAACCACAACAGATCTTTTATAAAAGATCAGATACTTTTATATATATTTCAAGAAGGTGGACAAGCCACTTTATTCCCAAACATATTCTTACTCCATGTGTGTGCACAGGCTCAAAGAATCATAGGAAGTACAATACAAAGAACTGCATTGTTTGCATTATGTTTTTATCCATTCTCTGGGGACCTCCTGCTTTCATTAGGGCAAAGCAGATTTAGCTGGGAATGAACATGCAAGTGGCCATTCACTCTTCCAGATTAGTCTTGAAGGATGTTGTTGGGTAATATAAATAAATCCTTCCAATTTGTTTTATGTATAGGTGGTAAACATTTAATTCTTCAGCTCTAGTATTAGTGGAGCTGTTTACCTTTTGAGGATGAAGAGATCAAGGAGGGTCGGGTCCTTCATGGAACAGAAAGTAAGACAGATTCCAGTATAAAAGTATTTAACAAAATGGCAGACAGAAATAGGGCTTCCTGTACCTTCTAGACTAACAACACATAAACCTACATATGCAGAGGTCATTATGAGAAATCTAGCTAAACATCTGAGACCTCCCAAACACAAACACAAGCACACTTCACATAATACATCCTCAGCAGAACATAGTACACATAATATATCACACACCAGTGCCTCACCAGTCAAGCCCCTGAAACAACACAAAAACAAACATTAGTCACAGACTCAATTGTGAGACAAACAGATGTCCCTCTGACCAGGTTGGATAAGGAAAAGGTCACGGGTCAGGTGCCAGGATCTACCACATCACACACACACTCAGGTCTCTCAACAACAGGCACTGTTATGACTCTGTCAGTCCATGTTGGTGTGAATAACTTGAGATGTACCTCACTGGACTTATAAAGACAGACATGACTGAGCTCTCTGATTATGTGTCTCAAGCAGGTATGTCCCTAGCCTTCAGCAGCATTTTATCTTCAGCTAGGATGATACCTCAATATGAACAAAAAATGATCAAATTCAACAATTGGCTTAGTTTCTGGTGTCATTCAAAGGGGATCCAGTATCTTTCAGTGTGGTGTGACATGGCTGACAGACCTCACTGCTTTGCCAGAGATGGTTTTCATTTGTCACCCTTAGGATTTCAGTTACTGTTTAAGACTCTTGCCATCCCGACAGAACCTTTTTAGGCAATGTCACAAGAACCTAATTCCCGATGTAAAAATACTCTCTAAAAACAATCTCATAGCCATACTGTCAAATGTTAGGAGTCTATACCAGAAACCACACTCACTGGAAGCAGTCCCCACCCTGGAAGATGCTGACATTTGTGCAGTCACTGAGACCTGGTTTAAGGCTGCAGAGAGCACCTCAGCTATACTAGGTTACATTTCCTTCCAAACTTTCAGCCCACAAACTGAAGGTGTGAGAACTAAAGGAGGTGGTGTATCAATATTCATTAAATATAAATACATTTCTAGACTGGTTAAACAGCATAATTCCATTGAATTACTTCAGGTGCAAATGACTACAGGCAAGATCCCTCTTCAGGTCATTGCCAGCTGTAGGACCTCTCCATGAATCAAGACATCCACTCAGTCTACTTGGATCTACTTGAGTCAATCAAGATACAACCAAACACCCTGGTTTTGGGTGATTTTAATTATCATTATCCGTCCACAGACTGGGTAAATTGTGCATGTTCTAACTAAACTGTCCAAAGGTTCCTGGACTTCATTAACTCTAGTGATTTGGACCAGCTGGTTGACACACTAACAAGGAGCTCAAACATCCTGGACTTGGTGCTCAGAAACATAAGGGACCACTGCACCACCCCCAGTGTGTGGCCATCCCTGATGAGATCTTACCACAAATCAGTCTCACAAATCAGTCTCACTAGAAGTAACTATAACACAATCCCCCAGCAACAACTAGACTAAATAACTTCTCCAAGGAAAATTACAATATCTTACATGATGGCATAAATAGCTTCATAGGCCATACCACCAATGAAGAAACATGCACCTATACTGAGTTATACACCAGTGCTTTATAAAAGCACCTGTATGATTTGTATCGACTCTACTGTACTGGATAGATCCAAAGCAAGGAAAAACAAACCTGTCTGGTGGACAACTGCCATTAATAGGCTATACAACAGGAGAAAGAAATTACTAAGAGTAGGAAGGAATGGTCTCAAAACTGGAAACACTCCCTCCTCAACTTAAACAAGCAAATAAGACTCCTAGTGAAGCCCTCCAAAGCAAATTAGGAATCCAAATTAGCTTCCCTAACTTAGGATAACCATAAGCCGTTCTTTAGTTACATCCATAACCTCAAAAGTAAGGCCCAGATTTGTGCTGAACTTGTAGCTAATGGTACGGTACTACATAAATAGAACCTGTGTCTATTGCAAACCTGCTGCCTGACAGGTTCAGTGAAAGCTTTACTCCCCTGTCCCTATCTATGGGACCAGACAACATCCTGGCCTGTATTCTACATGGATTAAAACAGGAATTAGTATCACCATTGAGCAGACATTTCAATCACAGCCTAAGCACTGGCTTTGTCTCAATGGAATGAAAAACAGCTACCATCATCCCTTTGCACAAAATGGGTGTATCCATAGACCCCAGGAACTATAGAACCATTAACTTGACCACCCTTATTTGTAAGGCCATGGAATGAATCATCATTGACCTTATTAACAAAGATATAGGAAGTCTCCAAATATTTGACCCTACCCAGTTTGGCTTTGTCAACAGGAGATCATGCCTGTTAAACCTGCTGGACTTCTTTGAGACAATCACCAAAGCCCTAGATGAGGGCAGATCTGTGCATACAGCTTACCTAGACTTAGCCAAGGCCTTTGATACAATCCCCCACTCAGGCATCATTGATGAACTCATCCAGCTGGGTATCAACCCATATATTGTCAGGTGGGTTGCAAACTGACTCAGTGACATAAATCTTATGGGCAAAATAGAGGACTTCACTTCCTCCAGCAGACCTGTAACCAGCGATGTTCCACGGGGATCAATTCTGGTACCCCTACTGTTCAAAATGTACTTCTCCAAAGTACAGACTAAAACTAAAGGATCGTGTCTAACAAAGCTTGCTGAGGACTGCAAACTGGGAGCAATTACTGAAAAACCTAGCAATGTAAACATCCTGCAAGAAGGTCTTACATAGAATGATGACTGGTGCCAAAGTCAAGGTCAAACTCAATGCAAGAAAAATGCATAATCATCCCCTTCAGCAACACTGATGCTTTTGCAAACTACCACATCAACAGCAATACCCTAAGCACACAGTCAGTGGCAAGAGATCTGTGCACACAGGTTGACAGCAACCGTAACTTCAACCACCATGTCTCCACAGTGGTAAGAAGGGCATTTTATATTGCTCATGTCATAAGTAGGGGCATTACCTCCAGAAAAAAAAGAGGTTACAACCCTTCTGTACTCTTCTCTCATCAGGCCAATAACAAAGTAAACACTCCTTTTGGTATGTTCTTTTCCAACACCTGCAAAATTGGAGAGACTGTAAAGGTTCCTTACAAGGAAAATTCAGGGTCTTCAAGATCTGTCTTATGAGGACAGACTGAAATCATTGTCACTTTAATCTGTGTCATACAGACTGCTCAGAGGTGACCTGTGCCTTGCATATAGAGCAATCTCTGCCCCAGATTTAATGGAAATGCACATTTATAAGTGAAATGGCACATGGGTCACTTGTTCAAAGGACCTTAACCTGGTATAATGACATCAGCAGAACTTGTTAGAGAGGCAGATTTGTCACACTGAGGCGTTGACCCACCTTTGGAATAAGCTTCCTATTCATGTTAAACAAAGCCCCTAGTTGGCCAGATTTAAGTAATTTGGACAACAGGATGGATAACTGGAAATTCACCCTGGGGATTCCAAATGTGTCTCTCTTGGACATGGGCAATATGTCCTGATTTTAGTGTCTGCTTGAACCAGACCCCCTTGGAAATATTGGTTGAACTTGGCTAGGCTTGTAAGAGCCCTAGGGCTGTTAGCCTAGTAACCTCCTATCATCTTATGATCCTTCAAGCCTAGCCTGATATCAGAGGCTATTTAGAGCAGTGATTTTTTTTTTTTTTGATTAGGAAGTGCCAATGTCTTTAGAACTATATGATGCATCAGTACAGGTGTATACCAGAAGATGCACTGTAGTCTATAAATTGTCTATCTACTGCAGGCTACAGTGGCATGATAACTTCTTCCAACCTGTATCAGATACCTCTAGATACTGGTTATGCTAAATATAAAGATTCCCCAACTACTAATGCTACACACTTGTCAAAATTAAGAGCGAGAGAGAGGGAAAGAGACAATTGTCCAACTACGTCCAAAAATCCCTGAGTATTGTATCACCATGGAGAGGAACTAGCTATCTTCCAAGTTGCTGACAAGAGTTTCTTGCAAAATTTGACAATACTGCTTTTTTTTTTTTTTTGCATTTAATTTAGCAGCCTTTTGGTATACCACCGGTTAGGCAGGATTTGATCTTGCTCTATTCCCGCATTTGTCAAAGGGATGCAGACAATAAAACCTAACTTGTCATCAGCAAACTTGGAAGCCACTGGTCAGGATATATAGTTTGGAGGTCAGAGATTTTACAAAACAGATGGTGTCTCTTGCACCAGTCCTTTAAGTGCACACTATACTTTTGTGAATGCTTTTAGCCAGTTTACTGCCCACCTAACCATGTATGGTCCCACATCTAGGAATCTTAACTTACTTGGATTTATCCACATCTAGATCTTTTAACATGCTCACAGCATCATAATGGGTAATAGAGAGAGCCCTACCCAGATCCAGACAGGCTGTACAGAGTGAGTAGACTCATGTCGAATGCCCTAAGGCATTTAAACTGAATCCTGTTCCGTCAAAAATAAGTGTCTGAAAAAGACTTGGCATGTTTTATAAAAATCAATTTTTTGCAGCCCCATGTCTTGAGAGACGTATATAGATATAAGTGTGTGTGTGTGTGTGTGTGTGTGTGCATGTGCGTGTGCATGCGTGTGTGTGTAACTTAAAAAATGGAATACACATTTGGTAGACAGCATAAAAAAGAGAGAATGCACAAATGAGTCAATGCTCATTTGAGTGAATTGCATATGGCTGAATTTTATTTTAGTTGACATAGTGTAGAGGGAGCAGGAGTTTGCAGGAAAAGTAATGTTTACATGGTTGTGAAGACGTGCAAGACTGTGCTATAGCAGTTGTGAATATGCAAGTGTCCATGGATTAGGGTTAGGTAAGGGGATAGATTCAAATTTTGTGCATGACTTATGTTTTTTGTGTTTTGTGTCAAACTGTCTTATGTAGCAGTATTGTTAGGGAAAAGGCTTTAAGTAACATAATGTATAAGGTTATGGAAAGGAGCAGGGGTGGGGTCATGGTTAACACATGAGTAAGATGGTGTAAGGAGCATACCCCTGCTAATTATATTTACCAACTTTGAGGCTGCACAGACATGGGGATAGGGCAAATTTTTCAAACCTGGGAATTGTGCAATCTCACACACTTATCATTTGCTTAGTTGACCATATATGGTCAACAAACTAGCTGTTGACCCAACACCTATTTGGCCATTTTACTAGCACATACATATATATATATATATATATATATATATATATATACATGTATATGTATGGTTCCCCTTTATAATCTTGAAATACTGAAATCTCAAATTTCAGTATCTCGAAACTATAAAGGTGAACGAGCCAAAACAAAAAATAGAAGCACCAGGAGCCACGAGCCACAGGAACAGACTTTATTGAATCCAAGCACTAAAATCCACAAAGAAACACTGAATTACTTCTCCGCGATTTTCGTTATAAATATAACTTCATCAGCTAAAGGCGAACGACTCACAATCCCGAAACCCAAAAGCACGAAACACACAATCGCGAACATACATACACTACACAACACACACGCCATTCTACCCACACCATACAAACTATATAACCCTACACTACATGTAAGCAGAGGGGCAGGCCCCCCTGCACCCCCTATGTGGGGCCTGTGGCCCCCAAACACCCCCTACTTATATATATATATATATATACCAACTCAGAGATCACACAAACAGAAAAAAAAAACCTCACACCCAGACATTCTACAGTCCCTCGCACACACAGACACACACATCATACACACACACAAATACCAACACATCCAACACCCGCACTCATACTTCCACCTCCCTACCCTAACCCACACGTACAACTTACAAAAGAAAACTGACATACACTCACTTACTCACCTTAAATTCCGGATACCATCCCAGCCAAACAGTTCACGTAACGTAGCGTAAATGTATAAGTGCAGACTTGAGATATTCGGATTCGCTCTTATGCACTTTCGCTGTTTTGAAGTTTCACCTGTATGGTCTTGGTATACTAAAATTCGATATTTCAGTATTTTGAGATTATAAAGGGGAACCATATGTATGTGTGTAAATATATATATATATATATATATATATATATATGTATATATATGTATATATATATATATATATATGTATAACAACTCTGAGGTTGTACAACAGTTGGGGAATATGCAGCCTCAATAATTGTTGGTAATGTTTTTGGCATTTTATTTTCAAGCAATGACATTTGGTTTAAATGCCTTTGGTCACTCAGCTGTATCTCAAACTGAATTACCATTGTCCACAGCCCTAGTGGCCTTCCTGAGAAGTTAACTAAGTAGATGTCATCATCCCTTTGACAAAGCAAAACTGCTGAGGTGAATGATATTTCTGATATCACAGTTTATGAAGTTTGATACATGTTCCTTTGTCTTGCAAATTTATTACACCGCTAGGTATTCTGTTTTGTTCCATTGCAGTAGTATTTGTGGCCTTTGAGAAGACAGTTATGATATTCTCCCTCAGGATCTTAGCTGGTGTCAAGGACACAATCATTTGGAGACCATCAGTAAAGTGTTTTGCGGGTAAAGGTCTTGCTGAACAGAGCTTTAAGAATGTTTGCTGTGTCTTTTGAGTCCGCGGGCAGTGCCATTTGGATTACTTTAGAACACTGCTTGATATTGGTTCTTAGTTTTACAACACAATTAATAAAGGATTTGTAGTTGTCCTTGGCGTTAGATGCCACTTTCCATTCACGTTTACTTGTGCTTACTCTGACGGAAGCTTTTAGTGCTTTGCTAATCCTTTTGACAGATTGTTTAATCTGGTTCGATTTATGATTGTTGTATGACTTTAGACATTTTCTCTTTTGTTATAGAGCTTATTTACATTAATAACCACCATGCTGGATTCTTTCTGAACTTCCCAATAGATGTGTTTTTAATGGGAGCTGCCGGGTGTAGGCAATTTTCCAGGTGTGAGTAGAGCTCTGTTTCACAAGTATCAGCTGAAGCTGTTTGGTGGCTGATAATGTTACAAGTAAATTTAGAGTGCTTGTCTTGTAGTTTAATTAGATTTATACTATTGGTAGCGTTACTTTTAACCAAAGAGCGTGCAGTACAGGGAGAATTAAAGGTTACAACTCCATCAATCAAATGAGCAGTATCCAATGATTCACCACAAAAATGAAGAACTCGTGGAACAAACCACTCAAAATCAGATGACTCAAAGTACAATTTTAATAACAGGACACAACAATAAAAGTTAGTTAAGCACGTTTTCCCAATGCACAATAAAAAAACGAACTTCATCAGAACTAACCAATCAATATACTAAATGGATTTAAATACACCAGTCCGAGTCCAACTGACTGCATTAAAGAAACATGTCACATAAATGTTAAACATTACAATAAAGCATAATAAACATTAACACACATAAAAAATTACTCTTCAAAAAGCTACATCTGAATAGTAAAAAAATTGATAGTAACATGAAGCAAAAAACAATATAAATAGATGAATATTTGTAAAAGCCACTAAAAAAGATACTAAAAGTTGTATACATTATTAAAGAGATGTATTGTGTAAAATAAAAATACTGTCTCTATCTATTTCATATTTGTGGTTGGTGGGGTTACAAGCTTTAGCTCTCCTTATACTACACACTCTTTAGTTATTGTTTTTTTTTTTTTTTGGGTAGTTCTCCCTTCTAGTTTTCTTTTCATATATTTACCAAGGAGGTGTACAAGACTTAAAAGGAAAGGTCACTAGTTTGTGATCAGATTTAACCAAGGATGGGGATACTATAGGTGTGGTGTATGAAGGGGGGGTTATACTGGTAAGGACTATATAGTCACCTAGTGGGCCTGTGAACAAACTGATCTAAGGAGCCACTGTTTAACTTCAAAAATCTTTGTTTATATCCAAAGTTGAGGTATAACTGGACAAGTTAATCAGTGGATAGTTATAATCGCCATCAGAAATGTACTTTTCATTCTGAGTATTTCAAGAATCATTACACCAGATATGCAGATGAGTTCAAGTTCAAGGAGGGCTTCAAGATCAAGCAACTTGTTACTTAAACTGCATACATAAGTACACATACAAACGCACATCAGCAAAAACTGTGTGAGTGGTCGTCATGCGTGGTAGAAGTGAAACTTATGCAAGGAAATATGAAGGAAAGCCAATGGTATAGTACAGTATAAGCTCTTTCACACTTAGTTACAGAAGTTTCACGTTTACTGCACATGGCACCCATGCACAGTTTTTTTGAGAGGAGACTGTTGAACCTACTACCTCAGGTCAGTTTCATTTTTATTTGTGCCATATGTCACCCACCTCCTGTAACTAACTCCATCACATTTATCAACTACTGTTGACTTTCATTTCTCATTTCTCACCCCAGTCATCCAGCCTTTTCTCTCTGGTCAGTTTGCATTGCCCAAGCACCTGCAATATACCAGAATGGTCTGCTCCACACCTTCTGCATTTGTGATCCTTCCCTCCACAATCTGTCATTTGTATAGTGCCATTTCGTATTGTATGTCACACTAGTGGAACCCTATGTGCCCCAGCCACCTCAGTGTGCTGCATACATCAGTGGCCTCCTACCACCTTCTGTTCTCCTCATCTTGTACATCTGCCCCTCCTCGCTTGCATTCACTCTTCACTGTGTGTGTGTGTGTGTGTGAGAGAGAGAGAGATCGATCGCTTTCACTCTTACTGTGTTTGTGTGTGTCTGTGTGTGTGTGTGTGTGTGTGTGTGGGTGGATTGACTTACTTGCTCTCACTCTTCACTGTCAATGTGTGTGTGTGTGTGTGTGTGTGTGTGTGTATGTGTGTGTGTGTGTGTGTGTGTGTGTGTGTGTGTGTGTGTGTTTGAAAAGATACAGTAGAAGTACAGAAGTCAATCTGCACCTTTAAGGTTGGAGTTTGACTTGCGTACTTCCATTTTACTTTTCTGTTGCACTCTGAGCTTTCACACTGTTAAGTCATTTACACATCTGTAATGTAAGACTTTTCCCTAGTCCCTTCTAATACTCCGAGTAGTACCATATAGCCATAATAGCCCCCCACTAATGTATCTGACAAGTAAAACACACTGTATTAGGCAGATGATATAGCTTCCGGATAATATCTGGTCATTAGTTTTTTTTTTTTTTTTTTTTTTGCATTTTTTTCCTGTCCTAGAGTCATCGTGATAGCAGATCCAGTGCTCCATGTCCACGCTGGGTCTACCAGCCACTCTAATCATGCTCCAGAGTATCACTTGATTTTGCTGGGAAGGGAAAGCCAGCATGGATTTTCTGGGCATCCTGGGAGGATGTTGCCCATCTTGCCATCAGCCAGAAGGGGGGGGGGGGTCTACTTAAATAATAACCCATTTCTCCCCAACATGAATGTTGTGTCTGGCCTCAGGGGATGTGCAACAAGCAGAACATGCTACCCTGCCTCTATACTTCTACATGGTATTGTTCATAGGAAGCTGCCCCTTACTCTGCCAAGCACATTGCAACTGGCTTCCGGGCCTTCACCAAGCAGCTTGTATTCCTTTGTGTACCTCATACACATTACCATCCCACATGGGATGGACAATCCCTTTCTACCTCCTTCAGTCACATGACCCACTAGTTGAACCTGGACAGCTGGGCTATAGTCAGGGTTTTTGCCCGCTATGCCACTGGATTGGTTATCTGGGCATTAGTTGTTAGATACCCAGTTACAGTATTTTACCTTTCTGGTTTCATAATGTGTTAGCATATTGCAGTTATGTGATTTTCTGTGCATTTGTCTGTGATCAGTGTATGTGTAACTACTTCATAGGAATGAAAGAAGGTGGTTCAGAAATGATCAGTCATTGGCACTATATTCAGAAAAATATTAAGACTTTAACAAAGATAAATGTGAAACCTATGTACAGAAGGCTATAAGCAAGCAGAACAAATAAATGGTGCTGCAAAAAGGAATGTTTCTTCCACAGCTAGAATACATCAGCAGGATGCTTGAGACATCCTCACATCTGTGCCAGTCCCTTCAGAGTTATATTAGGTGTGGACAACAAAAAAACACTGCAAGTTAGAAGCATTGAGCATTCATCTAGTCCACTTTCTCTAATAATAGACTTTGCTTTGGGGGTTTAAAGAAGCACTAATTCATAAACCTTTTAGCTTCTGCTCATACTAGAGGTATGTGTGTTCTTGTATTCAAACTTCTACTCACTGTTTCACAAGCAGTAGATGCAGTCTCAAACCTTCTCCTGACAAAGCAGAAAAGTTTTAAATCAGTCAGTATGTACCTCTTCTGGTTAGCCTTCCAGTGATTCTTGTCAACTGCGAAACCTCCTAAGTAGAAATGTAATTATAGCTGCAGGATCGCATTTGCCCAAATGCAAATATTTTTAAAGACTGTTTATTACTAAGATTAAACTAGACAGACTTTTAGACTATAAACCTTCCTCCTAATAAATGGAGATGAACTGAAAACAGTTATAGTTTATGTTTTCAATATTACTTATAAACTAAATAAATACAAAAAAAAAAAACGAGAGCCAAAGATACAGTGGAGGTCTGCTTGTGATCCTAGCAAACACAGTCTATCAAATACAGGCAGTCAATAGATCACCACAGCAGGCTTCACCGAATAGGGAACTGCCCAAAAATGAAATAGATGGTGTGACTGAAAGACTGATGAGGCCCATACCTCAACCTCTCGGTATGAGAAATCTGGACAAAGCCAAAAAAATAATGGGGGGACAAAGGTCTAAAAATAGGGACACATTTTAAATATTGCTGCTATAAACTTAAAAATACTAGAATAAAAGGTTTTGCATTATGTATTTTCAGAAGGATATGAAAACTGAAATTCAAATATTTGTCATTATTTAGTGACTTCATGCCTTAGTAATTTGCCAGAAAACCACATACTTTACAAAGAACAAACCAAAAATACGAGACAAAAATCTGGACATTCTGTGAAAATCTGGACAGCTGAGAGGCATAATGAGGCCTGCCCTGATCAAGTCTTCATTCAAATGACTTACACAGTTACAAAAACATGGTGACTATGGAATGGTGAGCACTGTTTGAAAACCAGGAAAACATGTATATGTGTAGTCATGCTGTTTCACTTTCCTTAACATGCCACAAATTCCAGTCTCATTTGCAAACCAGTCACATACAGTCCAGAATGATTTCATCAATACACAAAAAGTTATTGGTTAGTCTGACATGTCTTTCTTTCCATTTTAATGTGTTTGTTAATGCCCCCTTCACTGCTGACCCACCAAGGACAGTTAAAGGCGATAAACTGAATGGGACAGGAGTATGTTGAATCCTGAGTAGCCCTTTAAAATCCAAATCATGCTGGACAGGCACCTGACTCAGCTAACATATAGCAGAAATGCAATAATTGGTCAATCACTCCTTAATTATTTATTGCTGACCGTGTACATTCTGAGCAGACCATTAGTTTTACTCAAGCTGCTTCCTGAAAACACCATGTTAATGGCTTTCTTTTTATGCTCAGCTTTGTGCAGCTTTGTTTTAAAGCGTTCTTCTTGCAGAACAGCTCTGAAGGCCTAATTATGCATGCACAGACTTATCACATTTTCTTTTTAAGCAGCTAATGGCAGGGTGCCTTCTTGGTGTCAATTCTTGATGGCAAGACAGGTCCATAGGAATTATTAAGTCAATTACCGTAGCAGAAAACAACACAAAACTAAAATATGCAATACAATGAAAAAGATAAATATATAGCATGCACTGGAAAACAGATTCCACATAACTGATGTATTCCAGTACAAGACATGAGAGATGGCTTATTTCTAAAAAACATCTAGTTGTAAGATCTGCTTTAATAATTTAACTACTTCTGCAAAGGCAATGCATTTAGTCTTTCTCAAATTAATTTAGATTTTATTATTTGCTAGCAAAGAAAGGCTACGAATATGTGGATCAATGGCTGTAAAGGCATTCAAAACTCCTGATAACATTTACATTTTATTTAATTATATATTTTGTGGCTATAGCAATTCTCATCCAAACACTGGCAACCCAAACCTGAACAGAACCATAGTGCATTAAATTGCAATTGCACAAATTCAAAGGCATGTCAATACTACAACACTGAATAGCAGGAAAGGCTAAACATTTCTCCCTGCAACACTGATGATCTTTGACTCAGAAGAAAACATTATCAATCAGAAAAGTGGGAAAAGAAATCCTGGGATGATGAACCCAGAATGTTTGTTTTTTTCATATTCAGCAAAAACATTTTAAAAGAAAAATATACTTTTTACTGAAGCCTAACATACCAGAATTAAGGGGAGAAATAATTGTGTTATAAACAAAGTTTATTCAGCCTTAACCGGCATATTTTAAAAAATGTTTTCTGTATCACTAACAATGAAATGTTCCATCATTCCAACTATATGTAACAAGCTGCAGAACAGCTGCACATCAACGTACTGAATATCCATTTCAAATCAGTTTTTCACTGAGGTATTTGAAAGCATATTTAACATCTGCAATAAGCCCAGAATTCCTGTGAAATTAGAAGACCCTGTCTGACTTTGTGAGCAGAAAGAAAAAAAATTAAAATGCATAAGACAATCAATGATTGAAAAAGAATATGTTTGGATGGCTCAACTGGAGGTAATTCAGTACCTCTTGTTGGAATGCTCTTTCATAAAGAATTTCTAGCAGATGGGAAGAACAGATGGAATGAACCAATATTTGGGACTGTAACATATGAAAATGTAATCTTTGGACAGTTTAATGATGGTTGGAGTAATTGGCTTGGAGGCAAACTGTATTTAATCATGGATATTTTCAAACTGAGCCATTTGGCAAATTACGTGTCAAGATTATTAGAACAAATAAATGTAGACCACAGAATTATATCCGTTCCCATAAAGCCTTGAAGACCATATAGAAACACAGATTCACTTCAGTAAAAATAAAAGGTATTTTGTTTGATATAATTTACAAATTAAAAATATATGTATACTGTTACACCAAAAGTTTTTTAAGCTTCCTAAATGAGAACTGCAGTAACTGGTTTAAGCAGATAATCATAACAGGTGACCCATGTCTCGGCCAGCTATGCAGCGGTCTGTTAACAAAAATACAGACATGGCCATTAACATCTGCATGATTCAGTCCACTGCAGTCATACCAGATTAAACTGTACAACTGGCAAGCACGGGCTTTTTGATTTTACTTGCCTGAGCTCATTGCTTATTACCCCTCATTGGCCTATTGTTATAAAACAAATACTAGAATTCTATTGCTCCACAAAACAGTTACAATAATTTCTTGTCTTAATAAAATATATTGATATTAATTCTGAACAGACCGCAGCTTCATTTACAAGACCACCACTGTGGAGCCTGTATTTGTCTGATTCATCTCTGCCCTCCTAAGCTTACAAGATACCTTCCTAATATATAGCAACTAGAAGAGCACAACGGTCTGTTACAAATGAAGCAAGGAGGTCAAAGGCCTTGTATACTTTAGGAGTTTCAGAGGGCGGGAAATGACCACAGACCACTTTGTTCTCAGCCAATAAAGTTGTCAGACATGCCTGAAGGAAGCAGCTTAAAATTATCAAGTGAAGTTTGGGAACAAACTAATGTGTCTTGAGACATCTTTAGTGTTTAGTGGTTAAGAAAGCATGGACAAAGAGGGGGCTAACGATCTGGGGGGTGTGGGCGGTTAGGCTGGCAAGGGAGTGGAAGGAGGATAGGTAGAGTTACGGGTAAGAAGGGTTAAGTTAGGAGGGAGGAGGGCTGTGGAGGAAGTGAGGTAGGCGTAGGGGGTTTTATATGAGTGTAGTTGAGGAGGGGATGACATTTAGGTGTGAACTTGCTGAATAGTGACTTTATACCCGGATGACTAGTAGGTATTTCAGTGGACAGATAAGTCTCAGATTAATAATAGTATGGATGGAGGAGGTGGGCAATGGTTGTTTTTTCCTTTCTTCTTGGGCTGAGTTAGTGCTTATTGTTCAATTAAACAGCATGGATGATGCAGGGATACTCACTGCAAGTGTAGTGGAGCCTGCTGGTTATTGTGATGGTGTGCCTTTGGTTGGACAGTTATGTGGGTTATTTCAGGTGGGTTGCATAGGCTGTATTTAGTTGTGGAAGGCTGGGGTTTTATATGGACATTAGCCTTGTCAGCCATTCATTAGCTGGGGAGACATCTGAGTTGTTTCGCTGACATGTTGCTGCAAAGTAATTCACATCACCATTAAGGCAGGATTCCTTTGATAGACCACTTCTGTCCCTCTGCTTTAATTAATGTTTGGTTTTAGTAGGGTTGGAAGTGCAGTATTTTGGGTCCATGTCACTCTAATGTAGTTCATTGGTGATAGTGGGTCAAGGAATTGTGGGATTTTCTGCTGAAATGGTTCCCAGCTGGACGATGAATGCCAGGTAGTGTGTATTGTGGGCTGCATCACCCAAGACTAATAGTTGCTCACCATGCATGTGTGGTGGAGTGCTACTTATGGGTAGGTGCTTGCCATGCTAGCCCTCTAATTTGTTTTAAAAAAAAAAAAAAAAAAAAAAAGCAAAGAGGCTGAAGTGGATTCATAGGGTAGCATGCTTATTATTATTATAGGGGGAGAAATTTAGGCAGGTTCAGTTTGGGATTCTTGTGGAGGTGTTGGGTTAGTTGCCTTAGAACCCTGCATACATGGAAAGGCAGTTAAAGCTGCAACAGCAAGAGAAGTTCATGACAGCATCTGAGTGAATATTTCTCAACTTAAGATTGTCCCATAGTAACTCACTGAAGGGTTGAGTGTCTGTCAGTTGGCATGGGAGGTTAAGACTGTGAGCTGTAGTTCTTGTGGTACAGAGTTTGATTTCATCATGCCTCATTTGCATGTGAGACTTTGAACAAGTCACTTAACCAGACATTCCTCCCAGTTCATTACTGAAAAAGGATACCGTGTCCAGTGGGGCTACTTGATTATCAAGTGGGTATTATTCAGCAAAAAAGAGAAGGTATTCAAATGGATGGCATGAGTAGCCATGTTGACATCCAAAAAAAAAAAAAAAAAAAAGAGAGAGAAGACAAAAAAATGGGAAGAGTAACAGAGAAGAGGAGGCATAAGTGTGAAGATATTAGATATTGTTATCTATACTGGGATGACTGCCTGAAGTTTTGTAAATAATTATAAATGACCCTAGGTTACATATGCCAGAATGACTAGTTATAATTTTGTAAATAAGTTTATATCTTTTGATTATCACTCTGATTTATGCAGGATGTTCTTATGGTTGACCAGATGTGCATTTTTTTGAAAGAGAATTCTGAATGTATGTTACGCCAGAGTCAGCTGACCTAGATGTGATGTCATTGTGTGCCAGAGCTGGGAGAAAAGAATCTTCACTGGACCGGTTTGTTTACTTTTCAAAGTCTGATATGAGAGAGTAAAATTCTCATAGCAGCTTCCTATTACTTTCAAAAAATTCTGCTATAAAAGCAGGTTCTGAGTCAGTTGTTCAGTTTTTCATTCAGTTGTTTTTCAGAGCTGTTCAGCAGTAGTAGTCCAGTTGCTGATGACAGACAACTGCTTGGAGTGTGGACATAATTCTTCAATTTGACTTGCAGAAGTAAGGGTATAATATTGCCTTGCATAGTTACTTAGATTAGATAGGGACAGTTAATCTTCAGATAGTCAGAGAACTACAGCTAGTTAGAGTTAGAGGTTTTCTAACAGTATTATTTTCATATTTTCTGTTTGTGAAACTCTATCATTTGTTGGAATCAGTTATTCAGTATCTACTTGTTTTAAATCATTTTATTATTAAATATTTTACTAACGCTCATTGTGGCTGGTTATTTAGTGAATATTTTTAATAACTTGAGAGTGTTTATGCTTATTGTGATAACACAAGGCCCACTATGAAAAGCATTACTGCTTGGGATATATACCATTTGTTTCAATATCTCTTTTCCTAATACAATTGAACACATCTTTTAAAGGGTACTGTGGTATTTGACTGGTGGCAGCCATTGTGTTGTAATTTGGGCAAAGAAATACAGCAGATAACGAACACAGATATACAGAATATAGAATATAAAATATAGAATGTTACAAGTGAGTGTGTGCAACACCTAGAACCGGGACACAGTGCTCTGCAGTGTTTAGTATGGAGACTTATTTGGGGACCTTGAGTGAAGCATACAGTCCTGTCAAATGTTTGGAACCTGTTCCTGGTATACCCTTAGGAGAAATTATGTATTCCTATCACTGCTTTTAGTGATGCTCCCTTACTGGAGACAGTAGTGAAGATTGAGACTTCTTTAGTTACTGCCCCAGGGCAAATAGGGCTCATCACAAGTATGTGAATTGTTTTGCTTAAATGAAGAAGGACTTTACCTGGGAACACAGGGGGTAGAGTCTGAATATATAACACAAAAAAACAAAAAGAGAGAGAAAGAAAGGGAGAGGCAATAGAGAAGACAAAGTTATGGTGTACTTGTAGATGGAGGTTCATGATGGGTAAAATAAGATTAGGACAGCTGATTTTGGCTATACGATGGGCCAGTTTAGCCATAGTTAATGCTGTCAGGCTTCAGACTTAGGACCAATGGCATGATATAATTTTTTTTCTCTTTTTCCAGCATAGTTCTTATTGGTGTTTTCTGTTGCAGATGGTGGGAGCGCAGAGTTTGAAACAAAGATGGGTGGCCATTGTTTTTTGCAGGCAGAAGAGCTATTTTGAGAATTGCCAACCAGTGAGTCAGCAGTGGCCGAAGAGCCGAAGACCAGAGGGAAGCAGGCATGGCAGCAGACAGATGGCACCACAGTGGAGGTTCTGAACACAAGAACTGTACACAATGCAGTCACAGGTAATGGCACATTGTTTGGAGTTCATGGGGCATGCCACGGGTAGGTGAGGATGGGGAGTCACTTCAGCAGCTTGGTGAAAGGATGAATGTTGTAGAGGATCCGGAGAGATTTACTGAAGAGGAGCAGCTCCATGGAGATACATTCAGCGGGGAGGGCAGTTTTGGGTCATCTGTAGCTGGGGTAGAGTCACAGCAACAGCAAGAGGTGGGTTCAGATGTTGGGATCTGGCCAGAGGATTTGTTATCTATGCAGGCCTTAGTTCAAGGTGGAGTGGGGGTCTTTATGACCCCTCACATACTGGTGTTGGTTAAAGAAAAGATCTGGAAGGGGGTACATTGATGTTTTCGAGCTAATTAATGCTGCAGGGGTGCAACACTTGATGAAAGTGGAAATAGTAAAAAAAAATATCTTTTACCGGCCTTAGTGGCATTGGGGTGGAGGAGAGTAGGTAAGTTGTGGGTTAGAATATGGAAGAACTGAGTGTTGGGTTTCATGTAATACATGACAGTTTGGTTGGAAAGGATAACTTTCTGGCATTACAACTTCTGGCTTATTTTCTCACGATCCATGAGCCACATCATCTGCAGGCAGGGAATGCCTGGTTGTGATATGATCAGTGGTAACAGGAAAACTCCACAAGCAAATACCAGCGTTGCTCAGCTTTCAACTGTAATGTCACAAGTAGCAGAAGTAAATCCCAACTGGAACAATAGAAAAAGCAGATGCAATCTTCAATAAGCAACCCAGTTAGTACGATAAATCCTTTATTTGGACAAAAAGACAAGCTCAAAACAAGCGCTTTCGCCTGGTTGTACCAGGCTTTTTCAAGTTCTGAAAGCTGAGCAACGCTGGTATTTGCTTGTGGAGTTTTCCTGTTACTGGTTTGTTTTTCTTTTACTTTTTGATATGATCAGTGGTTTCATAAGCGAAAAGTGGTGGATCATTTGCTGTGTTGGGAAGTTAGGCACCTGGACACTTAGTTAGCCACTATGATAGATAGCTTCAGGGCTGTCAACAGAGGGGGGGGGTAAACCTAGAAGAGGAGGCATGCAGGTTTTTGTACATTTGTTCAAAGTGTGTAGGGGTACATCCAGCTGTGCAGTGTGGCCGCCGGGAAAGCAATGTGGTTAACCCAGGTTTGCTACTGGCTGAAATTAAAGTGTTGCCTCTTTCATTTCAGGGATAATAAAAAATGTTTGAGGTTAGGGGAATTTTTAAGGGAAGGGCAAATGGGAGGATTGTTTTTCTGGGGGCATGGAAAAAAACTGTGGGACGCATTCCCCCATTAATGGTCAGGTATTGCGTTACATGCTCAAGCAACTTCTGGACTGGGAAGCTGAGGAGAAATTAATTGAAGGGCTTTCTGTGTGGTTTTCAATTAAATCAAGCATTGGTGGAGATGGCTCTGTATCTAAGATTTTGCATTCAGTGCAGGGGAGGAAGGAGATTTTGAGGAATTTGGTGGAGAAGGAGTGGTCTGCGGGTAGGTTACTGGGTCCGTTTGACCTCCCTCCTCCTTTGGTAGTTTTAAGGTCTTGCCATTAGGTTTGGTTCCTAAGAAGTCACCTGATGAATTTTGGTTGATTCACCATTTGTCCTTTCCTGAAGGGAACAACGTTAATGATTTTATTTCAGCAGAAGATGCAAAAGTGAGTCACGTGGTGCAGGTCATTCGGGGTTTACAGAACCATGGTTGGTGAAGGTGATATTGAATCTGTTTTTAGTTACTACAGGTGTGGGAAAAAGAGTGACCATTGTTAGGCATGCTGGCTGAGGGCAAGTTTAACTTTGATAAGGCTATTCTGATGGAATGCTCAGTGATGTGTGCACCACTTTTGCACTGCACTGCACTCCATTGGATTTGGCAACAATGGGTGGGCACTCAGAATGCAAACCATTATCTGGATGATTTTTTACTTGTTGATGAGGGGATTTGAAGGAGCAAAGGAAGGTATGCGGGAGTTTTTGGGGATGTGTGAAGAGCTGGGTGTCCCATTGGCTATGCAGAAGTTAGTGGGCCCTGCCAAGGCACTGTGGTTTTTGGGGTTGCTTGTAGATGTGGGATGTGGTTTGTTCTGTTTACCATTTGAGAAGATAATCTTGAAGGATAAGTTTGCGTGGATGAGGGGCAAGGACAAGTTGCATATTAGGGATGTCATGGAGCTTCTAGGGCTACTGAATTTTGCATTTTGGACAATTCACTTGGGTAATAAATTTTGTAGATTTGTGGTTTTCTTGTTAAGAGGGGGAAGAAGTAAATGTCACTTGGTGAGGATTGGTAAGCTGGTTCATGTTGATTAAACACTGTGGCTGTCCTTTCTGGCACAGTTTAATGGTGTTTACTTTTGGCAGGTGGATTGGGTTGGTCAAAGAGAACTGCAATTATTTACAGGTGAGGCAGGGTGTGTTTGGATGGGAGAATTTTTTTTAGTAGTGAATGGTTTTTGCATCTCGATGTCTGAAAGATTGGAAGGATTAATGGAAGAGAGATATAGCATTTTTGGAATTAATGCCAATTTGAGTGTCTTCTGCAGTGTGGCAAGAGCGGTTGCATAGAAAGAGGGTTATTTTTCATTTGGATAATATTGCAGTAGTGCAAATTTTACAGTCCAAGACAGCAAAGTCTGAATTGTTTTGTTAGTATTATGTAAGTTGGTTTTACAGAGTTTAGTGATAACATTTTATTTCTCATTTTCCATGTAGCGGGTGCTAGGGACAGGATTGGTGATATTTTTTTCTCATTTTCAGTTTTCCAGGTTCTGGCAGTTAGTTCTGGAGGCAGCCGATGAAGCAGTGATGTTGCTAGACAATGTGTAGCACATTGGACTGACGTAACCAGATGGTTGGTGCAGTAGTCTTGGGCAACTTCTACAAGAAAGGCATATGGTAGTGCATTATTTGATTTTGATAAATTTGTTTTTCAGATGCATGAGGAAGAGGGAGTTTGGTCTGAATGATTGTTGATACTTGGCTCGAGTATGGGCACAAGGTAAGGCTGTTCAGTCAGTTAAGATGGACCTGGCCACCATCAGTATAGTTGCATGGGTGGCGGGGTTGCAGGATTTTACTAAGTCCCTGCAGTGACTCGTATGTTGAAAGGATGGGGTAGAGTTGGCAGTGTTAAGACAGAAAGGCGATGGCAGTTGATAAGACAGGTTCTGAAGGTTTTGTTGTGGAGTTTAGCTTTGGTGAATGGTGAGTGAGGGGATTATAGTTTGGGGGTAATGTCCTAATGGATGCATCATGGAGCGTTTAGGGTGTTAGAATTGTTAGGTTTACTGGTTTGGCAGTATGTGACGGTATTTTCTGTGATAGTAAAGATTTGGTTGCATAGATCTAAGATGAACCAGTTGGGGAGGGTCATAAAGATAGTTTTGGGAAAAGACAGTAATGACTGGTTGTGCCAGGTGGGTTGCGCTAGGAGATTACTGCAGACTCATGGGGAATCCTTAGGATTTGGTTTTTCGGTCAAAATAGGGGAAGCTGATGACGGGTAATCAGTTTGTGTGTGTGCGATGAGGGCATTCCAGTGTATTGGTTTACTGGGAGAGAGACATTTTCCATACACTCCTTTCACATTGAAAGAGCTTCTGATTTAGCGAGAAAAGGCAGGTCAACTGAAGTCAACAGGGTGGGTCAGTGGTCTTCAAATGTCTTTTTGTCTTATATTGGATAATAGGTTAATATGGTCATTTTAGTAATTTAAAATTTTATTTTTCTTTCTGGGAAAGGAGATTATCATTTTGGGTCATTCCTATATTCACTGGGTGGCAAAGCAGGCTAAAGTTGGGCCGGATGACAGAGAGTTGCGTTTACATCTCTTCGGGTTGAGAGTCACATGGCATAGTATAAGAGGTCTCAGATGGCATCAGCTTGTGGAGGAATTTGCAGATATACAGTCACAGATTGGGCTTCCATAAGTGTCAGTTGGTGTACAAGATATTAGAGGATTTAGCTACTTTGAAACCGGTATATCTATGTACATGTATTGTGTGGTCTGAAATAGTACAATGTTTATATTGGTGAAATGCAGCCAGTTTTATGGCTGTAGAGCAGGTTTATTGGTTTGCTAATTTTAGGATAGTGAGGCAACTGGTTGATGTGGGTATTTATACCATAGGACATAGGGACTTTGATGACAGGGACCCCGTTTGGTTCAGAGATGATGGTGTGCACCTGAGTTAGTTCAGGTTGGACTCATTTCATGTACACTTGGCTCTATTTTTAGAAGGTTTGGTAAAGATACTGCAGTGAGTGAGAGGCAAAAGCCTGTGTCAGGCTTGTGGGTGGAGAAGAGGGACAGGTCTGTCCCTCTTCTGTTCCCCCTCTGGTGTTAGCTGGATTCAAGGAGTTTGGGGAATGAAAGTGAGCAGTGGGATGCTGCTTTCATAAGTGAGAGTAAGCAAATGCTGTTGCTGCTTATTTCGGCAGGGTGAGTGCGGACATGCTGCCTTTTTAAATTGTTATATGGATGTTTAGGTTGCAATTAATAAATTTAAGAAAATTTTAATAAAGGTCATTAAATGCAATTTGGTGTGGTGTGTTTAACTGAAGAGGATCAGGACAAGCCAGGTTTGGGAACAAACTAATTTGTCACAAGACATCTTCAGTGTCTAGTGGTTAAGATAGGATGGCCAAAGAGGGGGCCTAAAGATCTGGGGAGGGAGTGGGTGGGAGGTTAGTTTGTCAAGGAAATGGAAGGAGATTAGGTAGAGTTGTGGTTAAGGAGGAGTTAAGTTAGGAGGGCTGTAGAGGAAGTAAGGTAGGCATAAGGATGGGCTTGGGGGGGGGCTTATGTGAGAGTAGCTGAGGAGGGGATGAGATTTAGTTGTGAACTTGCTGCCAGCCTCCCACCTTTTTTTTATGACATGGATGATTTCATTATTACTTAAATCCATTAGGTCTCTAGGCAGAAAAGAGGGTCAGGCTGGTCTCTCTTCTGTTCCCCCTCTGGTGTTGGGTGGATTTGCAGAGTTTGGAGAATAAAAGTGAGTAGTGAGCCACTGCTTTTATAAGTGAGAGCAAGCAAGTGGTAGTGGCGACACTGTTATTTGGGGAGGATGAGTGGGGATGTGCTGCCATGGTAAATTGTTACATGGGTGTTTATGTTGGGATTAATAAATTAAAAATGTGCAATAAAGTTTTGTTTAAGAAAGTTTTAATAAAAGTCAAACACAACTTGGTGTGCTATGTTTTACTGAAGAGGATCAGAATAAGTCATATTTTTTAAAAGTGGACCAAGCAGAATGTTTGAAGAACTCAGTGTTTTTTTTTTTTCCTCGAGAGAGAGAGAGAGAACAAGTTTGTTGCTATTAAACTATAAAATGTTGATCATTCAATGTCATTATTTTAATTTAGCTAGCAGGCAGGTGGACTGAACAACTTCCTTTCAAGCTACCACCTAGCTATAAAAAACTTGTTTTAAGTATAATATTATCACAATAAAAGCAATCAGTCAACATACAGCCATATAATTAACCTGTATAAAGACAATGTAGTAGGTGTACCTCATTCCACAGAAGGACAGCCAGAAGGCCTATACAAGTACATGGGACTGCTAATTGTAGTCAAAATCAGCATGAGCTAAATGGACAATGCAAGATTGCCACTGGAATGGTCTACTTCCCTCAAACAAAAAAAGCTAAAACTCTCAAGAAAAATAAAACAATTGTAAAGTATTTATGGGACTATAACAACCCTGCTTTAGTAATATTCTGGCTTGTAGGCTATGTATTAGCTGTCCTTACCAGTGCATTACATGTGCTTATGGGATATATCTAATACAGTGACAACTACTCACGCTAGCTAGATGCTGTCTAGTTGTAGTAGACAGGGTAGGTATAGCTCTGACATTAGCAGAGAAAGAGTGCCTTATTATTAAAGTCTGTACGATAAATGGTTTGTACTGTACTTTAGTGACTGATGTTAGATATGTGAAAGGCTTCAGGAAGAAAAAGAGCAATGATCTTCTTCACTGGGCTAAGAATCTGATAACATTTTTAAGTTACAAATTCCCTATCAACTGTAAATCACTGCAAAGGATCCTAAAATGAAATGCACCAATAGAGTTCATTGGTTGACCTACGAATATTATTCTGTGATTAAGCATTTCTCTGGCTACCTCCCTGACCACATCAAAGCATTCCTTTACCTGTACCTTTACAGTTTACTCCATTTTCCGTTACAAATTTTGGAACTCCATTCCTATGACCAGGTCCAGCTTTAAGTGAACTGGCACCCTAGACAAAGATTTCGGCGGTACCCTCCCTGCTGCACAATGTCTACATCCACCCCCCCCTACAGCGCACACACACACACACACACACACACACACACAGATACACACACACACACAGTTCCCCGCATCCATCTAGATTACTTTTTTCTTCCCTTTCTTAAATTTTGCCTTACACTTTGGCTTCTTCCTGCCTCCTTTCATCACTATAATAAATGTGGAGCAAATAACTAAAATAATCTAGGAGTCTATGGGGCCTGCTAGGGCCCCAGAAGCCATGCCATAAGCAGAGCCATAGATGCTCTGATATGCAGTTTACAGCATCTTTTTAAATAATCTTTTCATTCAATTATGGAATGAACAAAAATCACTGCTAAGGATCAAATTCAGTCTTACTCTTCAGCTTCATTTTTCCTACATACTTTGAACGCTTCTTATTTTACCAAAACTGCACGGTAATGATAGTGGTCAAAATAACTGAACTGATGACTTTGGAAAAAACAACTGAGAGCCACTAGCATGTAGATAAAAATGCTCTGATGTGAATTTTAAAGCTTTTTCCAAAGCTAACAAAACAGCAGTTCCCAATAAAGTGAAAAGACAAAACTTACAAAGATACTTGAATCATACAATAAAAATAAAAAATCCCAGCCACAGGAAGTAAGCAACAATGTATTTATTAAAACGACAGACTTACTGCTTTTACCTTAAACATAAAAGGCTTCTTCAGAATCATTGACAATACATATAGCACCCTCCTTAAATAACACCATAATAAATTGCACCACCAATGAAATGCTTCCTACTTTCTTTTAAAGACATACAACATACATTTAAAGTAATCTAATATAACTATACATTATTTAAATATATATAAAATGATAGCATTAGTCTAAACTTCAGTCAGCAGTAAATATTTAAAAATTATATTTTTTATGCTAACTTGTTTCACTTGCAATTGAGCAAAACCAGCAACTTACTTTTTCTTATATAATATCGGTATCAGGGAAACAGCATCACTGAGTCCTGGTGCCACTGCAGCATTCAATCTAACTTGCCATTTTACCCCTCTTGCCTCAACCTCCAGTTTCTCATATTAATTAATTTTATGGGATTTTAATCAATATTTTCAATATTAAAACAAAGGGCTTTGGTTATATAAGAAAAAGTAAGTTGCTGGTTTTGCTCAATTGCAAGTGAAACAAGTTAGCATAAAAAATATAATTTTAAAATATTTACTGCTGACTGAATTTTAGACTAATGCTATCATTTTATATATATTTAAATAATGCATAGTTCTAGTAGATTACTTTAAATTTATGTTGTGTCTTTAAAAGAAAGTAGGAAGCATTTGATTAGTGGTACAATTTATTATGGTGTTATTTAAGGAGGGTGCTGTATGCATTGTGAAGAAAAGTACAGTTTTGTACCTACCATAAATGTAGATGTTCGAAGATCCACATTGCTGCAGTCCTTACATATGGGTAGTCCGCTGTCCTCGGTCGGCCCGAATACCAAAGTATTAGGCTGACGTCGGTCATGGGCGCTCAGATCTGACATCAGAGCATCAGGGTATAAAAGCGCATGACCGAAGTCATATCCTCAGTCTTTTCTTGCCCCAGATGTCAGAAGGCCCTAAAAAGAAAGGCCACAGCCCAAAAACAGGATACCTCCCAAAAACATGCCCAACAACAACCACCACCCAAACCATATAACCATGCCAAACTACAGAGGGGAAGGAGGGAGGTATTGGACTGCAGCAATGTGGATCTTGAACATCTACATTTATGGTAGGTACAAAACTGTACTATGTTCTTCATCTCACATTGCTGCAGTCCTTACATATGGGTAGAATCCCAAAGCAGAGGTAAAGGGAGGATGGCAAAATCATAAAGCATTAGGGGCTGCTAAAATGCCCTGTAATATTGCAGTGGCAAATCCAGCCCTAGACTTAGAATAAAGAGGAAGGTGGTAATGCTTGGAAAAAGTATGTACTGAACTCCAAGTGGCTGCTTCCAAAATATCTTTTGTAGCTACCCCCCCTTAGAAAGGCAGTAGAAGTGGCAGTAGCTCTAGTGGAATGAGGTCTGATTCCCGCCGGAATCTCCTTACCATGATGGGAATAACAGAAAGAAATACAAAACCCAATCCATTTAGAAATAGTTTGTTTTGAAACAGGTTTTCCCTGAGAACCCAAAGCAAAAGAAACAAACAACTGCTGAGAATGCCTGAACCCCTTGGTTCTGCTCAAATAATAACGTAACTGCCTGTGAATATCCAAAGTATGCAAAATCTTCTCCCCTTCATTTTGGGGGTTTGCATAAAAAGTAACTGCCTGTGAATATCCAAAGTATGCAAAATCTTCTCCCCTTTATTTTGGGGGTTTGCATAAAAAGTAGGCAAATGAATAGTTTGGTTCAAGGCCACACTAGAAACCACTTTAGGCATAAAGGAAGGATTAGTACGCAAAGATACCCTATCCTTATGAAAAATCAGGAAAGGTTCCACTGCCATAAGGGCCTGTAATTCAGAAACCCTTCTTGCAGAGGTAATGGCCAACAAAAAAGCAGTCTTCCATGATAAATACTTTAACTCGGCAGTAGCTGCAGGCTCAAAAGGTTGTAGAGTAAGCTTTTCCAACACAAAATTGAGATCCCAAGCAGGAGTAGGAGCTCTACGTGGGGGTCTTATGTTCTTTGCCCCTCTAAGAAATTGCTTAAACAAAGGATGGGAAAATAAAGGAGGGTCACAGTCATAGTGAGCAGAAATGGCTGCAGCATGAACCTTTATCGAGGAGAAAGACAAACCCTTGTCCAATAACTCAGTAAGATATTGAAGAGAAACACTTAAAGCAGGCTTGTAAACATCAAAGTCCTTCGCTTTGCTCCAAAGAAAAAATCTCCTCCATTTATCAGCGTAAACTTTCCTTGTACTAGGCCTTCTGGCCTCCAAAATAACATTCAAAACTTGTTGTGGAAGCTGAGACCCTCCAGGGTCTAAAACAGAATATGCCAGGCTGTGAGATGCAGAGACTGAATCTTGACATTGAGGAAGTGATTGCCCTCCTGAGACAAAAGATGCGGAATCAAAGGCAGAGGCCATGGAGGCTCCCGTACCAAACTCCTCAGTAGTGGGTACCAGTGCTGTCGAGGCCAATCCGGCTATCAGAATCATGGATGGCTTGTCTATTCTGGCCTTCAGGAGTACCTTGGGAATGAGAGGCAGAGGTGGAAAGGCATAGACATGAAGATTGCTCCAACTGAATGATAGAGCATCCACCTTCCAAGCTGTGGGATGAAACATTTGCAAAACTTTGGCAACTGGTAATTTAGTGGAGAAGCGAACAGATCTATGTCTGGAGTCCCCATAACACTGTCAACTTTTGAAACACATGAGGATCCAGTTTCCACTCGTGAGGATCCACAATTTGTCTGCTCAACACATCCGCTAATGAGTTCTGTGCTCCTGGTAGAAACCTTGCCTGAAGATTGAGGTGTAAACTGAGAGCAGTCTCCCACAAAATCATCGCTTGCCTGCAAAGAGGGTACAAATGGGTTCCCCCTTGCTTGTTGATGTACCACATGACAGTAGTGTTGTCTGTTTGAATCAACACCTGTCCTGGGTGAAGTAAATCCTTGAAAGCCATCAATACAAATTGGACTGCTAACATCTCCTTCAAGTTGATATGCAAATGTTGAAGTCTGACAGGCCACGTGTCTTGCACCCATTTTCCATTGAGGTGTGCTCCCCAAGCCTTGTCCGAGGCATCTGTCGTTAGAATCTGACTCGCCTCTGGTCGGGTCACAGAGAGTCCCTTGTTTAGGTGACATTCCTGAGCCCACCACAAAAATTCTTTCTGTATGCAAGGTATTATCTGAATGACAGTGTCTAGATCTTGGCAGTGTTGTGTCCATACATTTTTGAGATACCATTGAAGCTTCCTCATATGCAGTTTGGCATTGGGAAGCACCAGAATACAAGATGCCATGAACCCCAAGGCTTGAAGGACTGTCTTTGCAGTCAGCCTGGACTGTAGAGACATTTGATGGAAATAAAGAGAAAGGCTTCTGTTTGTCCGGGGTCAAAAAGACCATCTGGGAAGCTGTATTCAGTCTCACACCCAGAAAGCACATGTCCTGAGAGGGTACTAGACTGGACTTTGTTTCGTTCACAGAATACCCTAGGCATCTTAACACTACCATCACATACTGTAGATGATGCAGAAGTTCGTCTTTGTGTTGTGCAATAATCAGGCAATCGTCCAAATAAGGATAAATCTGTATTCCTCTTAACCTGAAAAAGGAATCACTGGAGCCAGAACCTTTGTGAACACTCTGGGCACAGTAGATAAGCCAAAGGGCAATGCAGAGAACTGATAATGTAAATTTCCAGCCCGAAAACGCAGGTACCTCCTGCAACTGGGCCTGATAGGAACATGAAGATAAGCCTCTTTGAGATCCAGAGTTACCATCCAGTGATCTTTTCCCAACAGAGGTAAAAGCTGTTGTAACGTCAGCATTTTGAACTTTGGAATGTCCAGATAAGTGTTGAGGATAAATAAATCCAAAATTGGTCTCCACGTGTTCCCTTTCTTTGGTACTAGAAACAGGCGAGAATAAAATCCTAGTCCCACTTCTGACAGAGGAACTGGCTGTATAGCTCCTATTTGAAGAAGTAAAGAAATCTGCTTGTGAGCCTCTATCCTTTGCCGAGGAGGAACGTCTGGCATGCCTTTGAAAGGAGGCAATGTATGGAAATAGAACTTGTAGCCTCGGTTTATAATGTCCAATACCCATTTGTCCTGGGTGACTAAAAGCCAGTTTTGCTTGAAGAGTGCTAACTTTCCTCCCAAAGGAGCTGCCAGGGAAGAAGAATCTGGCAGCTGAAAATGCAGGTCATTGGGCCTGTTTACGAAAGGACTGGCGCCTGCCCTCACCTGCAGATTGTGCAGGTGAACTCCAAGTTCTAGGCCTGAATGTACTGTGAGCTCTGCCCCTGCCACGTCTAGATCTACCCCTAGACTGAGAATCAGAAGAAGGGTAGGTCCACCCCTTAGTAGGCCAATTTCTACTAAACTTTGGAGGTTGCACCTGCAAAAAATCTTTAACAGTCTGCATGGACTTAGCCTTGTCTTCCATTTTCTTCAAAACCGACTCCACAGGGGAACCAAACAAAACTTCAGACTGTAAAGGGGCATCCAGAATTCTAGTTTTAACATGCTCGGACAAATTCTGATCCTTAAGCCAGGCGTGCCTACGAAGAACTGAACCAGTGGCAGCCACCCTAGAAGAGGCCTGTACAGCATCAAAACCACACTGCAAAGAATGCTTACCCACCTGTTCAGAGACATGTACTAAATCCTGCAATTCTTTACACTCTATGCCCTCTGCCAAAGCATCCACTTTAGATTTTAGCTGAGAAAGGAGGAAATTCTGATATTTCAACATATGAAACTGGCAATTTAAAGCCCTCATTGCTAAAGTAGAAGAGGTATACACCTTCTTACCCTATCTATCCAAAGCTCTAGCTTCCTTATCTAGAGGAACCGGATTCTTTACAACAGAAGCTCTAACACCCTTAGGCCCCTGACTAAGGGGCCTAAGGGTGTTAGAGCTTAGGCCCCTGACTAATAGTTTCTGGGTCCGCCCTAGGACTCTTATACAGATATTTATGAGCCTCAGGCACCCTGTAATACCTGTCCGGTTTAACTGGCGCAGGAGGCAAAGAATCTGGATTAAGGGAAGCCTCCGAGAAAACATCTTGAACAACATCCAAAACAGGAGGTATAGCCAAGGGTCTATGCTGTGGTAAAAACAAGAATTCCCTAAGCCTCTTTCGTGAATCAGAGAAATCCTGTCCTTCCCACTTAAAATGCTCCCTCATGGAATGCAGAGTTTCTGAAAATGAAAAATCCTCTGGAGGAGAAGCAGAAGGAGTGGAATCCTCTGCATCAGAATCCGAATAAAGGGGAAAATCTCTAATATCTTCAGCAGAAGAGTCTGAGTCATCTGAGGCCTGATCCAAACTTTCCAACTCTGGCTCCACCCTGGGCCTCTTATCAGGAGGGGGCATAGAACCTCTAATTAAAGTAATCAAATCTTCTGCCATTTTAAGCATGTGCTTTTTAGGCACAGACCCTGAAGTACCTGGAGGGACACCAGAGGAAGGCAAAACAGACCTGCCCTTAGAAGAAGCCTTAGAAATAGTAGCAGAAGGCCTAACCACCTTAGGCATAGAAGGGAGAACAGTAACCTGAGAGGCCCCTTCAGCTTGACCTGACTCCTGTGAGGCCACATCCTGCAAAATCAAAGTTTCCCCCTGAGACTCAACAGAAACTTCAGCCGGATCCACCTGCTCCACTGTAGTTTCTGCAGGACCGGCGTCCGAGATGGACGAATCAACCTGTCTAGGTTTCAAGGATTTGTCTTTGCGCTTCTTCGTGGAAGCGGGCGTCGGAGGATCCGACGGCATATTATAATTACACCGCTTACCAAAGACTAACCTAGCACAATCTAACCTTCTTTTTATAGTGCGCTTATTAAACCTAGCACAAAACCGACACCCGACAACGTCGTGGTCCGGTCCCAAACAAGGAATGCAAAGAGAGTGATAATCCCTATGCAGTATCTGTTTCCCACAAGAAATACAATTATTCACTTTTTCTGACATCTGGAATTAACTGAGGCAAGAAAAAACAAAAATATTCCCCAACGGGGTACTTAGCCCAACTTGGTTTCGGTCTGAAACTCAGAATACGAAAATTTCAGAACGCCGAACGGCACTCGCAATGCTGCTTCTGCATCGGACCATGCGGCAAAAAAGACTGAGGATATGACGTCGGTCATGCGCTTTTATACCCTGATGCTCTGATGTCAGATCTGAGCATCCATGACCGACGTCAGCCTAATACTTTGGTATTCGGGCCGACCGAGGACAGCGGACTACCCATATGTAAGGACTGCAGCAATGTGAGATGAAGAACATCCTTTAATTCTAAACATGAAAGCGCTAGTCTGTCATTTTAATAAATACGTTTTTGCTTACTTCCTGTGGCTGGGATTTTTTTATTTTTATTTTAAGTCAGTGTGTCTGTTGGTGCTATTCGTTTTTATTTATACTTGAATCATATCTTGGAATACTCCCTACCTCCCCCCAGTAAAGAGCTTTGTGCATTAGTCTGGTGTTAGATTGGGATGAAACTGAAGGCACAAATGTTGGTGGTCACAGCTTAAGAGGCTGTCATTATGCACACCTCCTCACCCTTGCCCCATAGCTTCTGTGTATCCCTTTGATTTCTGGCTGGGATAACATTGAAATAAATAGAATATAGCAATATATTTCAACCTGTTGCTGTCAGATGCATATAAACAGCACATATCTCTCAACTTCTCAAAATCAGAGTGGGGACTATCAAAATCATAGTAACAGTCCAAAATCATAGCAAGGAAAATTTGCACATACATAAATTCTTGCAATCTGGAGGAAGAGCATAATGCTTACATTTGCCTCATGGGGAAGAACACAAACTATAAAAATAAGACTCTTGTGGTATTGAAGAGTACAGTAATTGCTAAATACTATATACAGGTCATTATTTCATCTACCACATTAATTTGCTATTACATGGAGATCAGCTCAGGGTATTTTCACATTTACTATTATCATCACTGGGCACATAGTTTATTTGTCTTGCACTAAAGCAATTACCAGCTCTCAAAATGCCTTGTAGAGCCAAAGTAGCTACTTATTAGCAACTTCATTTATATCTGTTAGACTGTTCTACTTTTTCATAACAATTCCCATATAGTATATCACCTAGTTGTTATTCTAGATACAGCTAATCCCATTATTATTACTTTAGCATCATTGCAGTTAGTCTATTAACTTTTATTGTTACATTTTTTCACACCTGTTCCGCCTGCACCTATAACACAGAAATTCAGATACCTAGGCTGACTCTCCGTTTAGAAATATAAGCCAGTATGCTTCTTTTATTCACAGATATATAGAGATGGTGAGACAGAAGAAAAAGTGTGTGCATATGATACACAGTAATATCTTTACAACTAATAATTGCAGAGAAAGACAACATACTATGACAAATTATGATGTAAACAAAACAGCAAAAAAGAGTAAATACAACATATCATGTAAACTGCACACAACTACCTAGTTCCTGCAACTCCATGAATGACAGAAGATAAAGTGTGTGCATATGATGCATAGTAATATCTTTACAACTAATTGCACAGAAAAACAACATACTATGACAAATTATGATGTATACAAAACATAGCAAAAAAGAGTAAACACAAAATATCATGTAAACTGCATACAACTACCTAGTGCCTGCAACTCCATGAATGTTGCTCAGAAAAGGACATACATATTTCCCTTTTAACAGTACAGCAATTTGCATTTATGGGTGTAGAACAGGCTACAACCAACCATTTGTTAAGAAAAGTAACAACAGAAATAGACTACACAACTAAAAGTAAATGCATAACTTCATTCTGACTGACAACAAAACAAAAGATTACAATATCGCTTCTGTTACGTGTAAAACTTCTCATTGCCTCTTGCCCCCAGACACAACTATCCCAGCTTGAAGCTAGTAAACAGAAACAGCAAAACATCTCTGTGGATTGCAAGTGTTTAAAAAGTGTTAAGACATGAAGGAAGCAAATCTCTTATTTTAGCAGGATGGCAAGCCAAGCAGTGAGTTCCAAAACCTGCCTTAGCGATATCACTCAGGAATTAGCCCAACCACAGTGTACTCACAATAGGCATAAACATTCTAACTCTGCTGGCTCATAATGAATTCTTCTTGTGTTCCCCTTGCAATTCTCAGTTTCAGAACACACAAAACCAGCTATTGCTCAAAAGTAAGCTCTGGTTCAACTATACATCCTGTGGTAAATTTTAGGATGTCACAGTACTTGCATCAACATCTGATACTGCATGATGTTGGTCTAGCTGACCAACACAAGCTCCAGAAACTCACTTTTTCATTGGATCCACCACATCAAACAAATGGATGTGTACAAGTTGGAGATATATAAGCTAAAACTGCACAGCAGAACAGACACACTTATGAACGAGTACAAGCTGGAGCTCTAATGAGCCAATACTGCACAGCAGAACTGACACTTACGAATGAGTAGAAGCTGGAGCTGTATGAGCTAACGCTGCACAGCAGAACAAACTTATGAACAAGTACAAGCTGGAGCTATATGAACTAACTGCACAGCAGAACTGACACTTACGAATGAGTAGAAGCTGGAGCTGCATGAGCTAACGCTGCACAGCAGAACAAACTTATGAACAAGTACAAGCTGGAGCTATATGAACTAACTACACAGTAGAACAGACACTTATGAATGAGTAGAAGCTGGAGCTGTATGAGCTAACGCTGCACAGCAGAATAGACACACTTATGAACGCGTACAAGCTGGAGCTATATGAACTAACTGCACAGTAGAACAGACACACTTATGAACGAGTACAAGCTGGAGGTATATGAGCTAACACTGCACAGCAGAACAGACACACTTATGAACGCGTACAAGCTGGGGCTATATGAACTAACTGCACAGCAGAACAGACACACTTGTGAACGAGTACAAGCTGGGGCTATATGAACTAACTGCACAGCAGAACAGACACACTTATGAACGAGTACAAGCTGGGGCTATATGAACTAACTGCACAGTAGAACAGACACACTTATGAACGAGTACAAGCTGGTGCTATATGAACTAACTGCACAGTAGAACAGACACACTTATGAACGAGTACAAGCTGGTGCTATATGAACTAACTGCACAGTAGAACAGACACACTTATGAACGAGTACAAGCTGGGGCTATATGAACTAACTACACAGTAGAACAGACACACTTATGAACGAGTACAAGCTGGTGCTATATGAACTAACTGCACAGTAGAACAGACACACTTGTGAACGAGTACAAGCTGGAGCTGTATAACCTCACAGTGTACAGCAGAACAGGCACACTTTGGGAGGAAACAACTGGAGTGCTCCAACCAAATGCGGAGTAGTTGAGAAAAAAACAAAACAGCATGGCTCCTTATCTCTACCCCAAAAAGATAGCCACCTCCATTTGAGTCTCATGCCTGGCTGTGGAGAAAGTATAAAATGACAATCACGGTAATGTAATCTAATATTTTGCACCTAAATGGTACACTGCCCTTAGACAAACTATAGTGATTCTGTGCAAACCACTGACATCTGTGAGAAAAGTTAAAGAAATAATGATTACTTTGTTTTTATTCCCTACACAAGCTATAGTAACCTTCTGTGCACACCTCTGAGGTTTGTAAATAAAGTTAAATAAATAATGACCACTTTACCCTCACCCCATATACCAGCTAAAACAATGTTTTCTGCTTAGTTCTGAGGTTTGATTGTGAGGAAAATTACAGAAATAATAACCACAGCATTATTAGTGCCCACTGCATAAGGCATAGTGATCTCTCTACACTTCTGAGCAGAACACTTTTTAGACTAAATGAGGTTCAGGGCAGAGGTGATAGTAAACCTGTGTCAGAAATCCACTTGTAGAGCCTAGGGTGTTGGGGCCACTATGGCTCACAAGGGTTCTCAGTGATGCATTTTATTCTTTATTTATGAAAGATGGCTTGTTGGCTTCCTAGATGATTTGCATGCGTGTCTGCAAGTAAAAACTGCCAGTATTAAATTACACACAAACTGCCTTTCCAGGACTACAAAATCATGTGTGTGCACACACAAAGTGCCCTGCCAAGGCTATCAGAAGAAGCACCGTTTTTTTTTACGTATGCCTGCAAAAATATACTGAAACTGCCCCTGATAAGCAATGTCTATCAAAAAGATGTACAAATATACACATGCACTGCATGCCTACCTACTGGCAAATTGGTTAAATGCAAATTCCCCTATGGCACATCATTGGGGTGTTGGGGAAACCAAAGCAAATGGAAAAACCCACACAGAGATAGTAAGGGCATGCAGAGTCCACAAAGAAGAAACCACAACCAGAGCCCAGCCCTATGAGATGGTGACACTACTCACCTACTTGTGTCACTGTAACAATGAGGAGCTGCTTTCACACACATCCTGCTCTTGCCAGTCACAAAAAATAGCCATGTATAATGTGCAGTGTGGATCGTTGTTATGGAAACTGAAAGAAATTAAGGCCAACTTCTTCCTCTTAAATACATTGCATCCTCCAACACACTAACATGCAATCATAGTTTTGCACTGATTTCATCAAATACAGTATATTGTGCGACACTAAATCAGCCTTGCTAGATCAGTGAGTGTCATTTAATAGTCATCAAACAGCAGCGGTAATTCAGTTTTATTCACAGATGGTCTCCATACCTATTGATTACAGTGACATCAGATATCCAACTGTGGTTATACTAACAAATAATAACAAATCAGTATTGTTCTTCAAGTTTGCTTAACACAGCTCTCTATGTCATGTCACACAAATGCCCTGTGGTCCTGCAAACTCAGACTAAGGACTGTTTACACTGACCAAATTACAAGAGGGTCACTTACTTTCATCCGCAAATATTCCGCATCCACACCCAGTAGTTATAGCCAATGGTATGTATACTTCATATGTATTATTCTAATAAAAATGATAGCCATGGAATGGATTTTTTATGTTCCAAAGAAATAGTAGTCTTATGTTTAAGTACTCCAAGTTGTGTCACCCAAATCACATTAGTCCTATAAAGCTTAAATAATGAACAATCATCAGGCAGTTATTTCATCCACAGACCGCTCTAGCAATTGTAGCTACTTTGCCTGGGTATATCTCAGATATCAAACACTTATAAAATAAATAAATAAGGACTACATAATAACGATTAATTTTCATTTGCATTTAAATATTATATAGCTTATGCTAAATAACAGGCTTTGCATTGGCATGCTTTTGCAGAAGAATATGAAGCCTAAATTCTAATGACTATCATTATTTTTTCTAACTACAACCCTCTATAAAATATCAGAAAACCACAAATTTTACAAGTAACAGACCAAAAATATGAGGGCAAATCATAATAAGGAGTTGAAAGTAATATATGGCATTGTTCTCAAATTCTTTGCTCAAGAATTAGGAACATAGCCTTTAAATAATGGTGTAGCGGGAGAGAACATCAGAGACAAATTTTCAAAATTACTGTAATCCACTTGGAAAGTTAATGGAGGAATAGGTTTTAAATCAACATACATTTTCAGAATGGCAACAAGTATGAAATTTTAAATCTGGAATTATTTACTGATTGTAATGCTCAGAGACTTATAAAAAATAATTATTTTCTGAGGAACCGAGCAAAAGTCTAATGTAAAATCAGAAATGTTCTGCAAACTCAAGGACAAGTGAGGGATATGCTTTACAATTCATGCTTTTATTTCTTTGTTGTTCTGGTATGTTACTTTTAGCATCACCACCAAGCAGCATTCAGAAAGATAAACATTTCAAGTTACTGCATACAATATGTGAGCCAGACTAGACATCAGCACCATCACAGGGTTCAAAAGGATAGGAGATACTAATATCTTCACATATAAACAAAAGTGTCAAATAAACTGCCAACTTTTGCCAAATGTTGCAATGGATAAAAAGGCTACAGCCATACCTTTCAACAAGTGAGCATTCAATTCCAGTAACACAGCCAGTCACAATGACTATAATTCTTAGAATTATGCAACAGAAGCACTACTTTCCATACATAGTATACAGTCAGTTATATGAATTATTCACAAACTTTACTGAAATATTTAATAGCATCAGTCTTGGAAAGAGGAAAAATAAAGGGGGGGGGGGCTAACAAAGGCCCACATAAAGTGGCATTTTTAAATATGAGATACGAAGTGCACAACCACCACAACTGAGAGCAATCAATTTAATAAACAAACTCAGAGTAGAAAAAATAATAACCATGAATGCTTTTGCGATATACCAATCTCTTCATCAGACAAATAACAGCATATTCATGAGGCTAATATACAAATTAAACACTGACATCATTTCCTGTAGTAAATCCTATAAACAATCCTAAAATCCTTAAAAATGCATTCACCATGTTTAAAGGACAACAACATGATTCTATTATTAAATGCTTAACTTCTCTGCCCTTTTTCTCCCTATTTATTGTCCCTGCTATGAATAAACAACACAGCATTTAAAATATTTTAAATTGCCTGTTTCTTTCCAGTAGAACAGAAACTTGCGGTACTGTGGTAGTTTTACTTTCAAAAAACTTTTAACCCACCCTGGAAAAGTCTCCAATTCATTGTCATCAAGGCCACCTGAATACAGGTACTTTTCTGGCCAATTCCCTCCCCAAACAGACATCACCATGACCATCCTAAAAACCCACCCATACTGTGATGTCACAGCTCCCTGGTCCTTCCCCTACCCATACAGAAATTAAAGGCTAGAAAAAGGAAACAGTACATGAGTCAAGTCTCCTGCTGTGAGCTGTCAATCACAGTAGGTAACAGCTCAAATTACCCTTAGCAATTTGACAGCTAGGGAAGTTAGGTGTGAAGGGGGATGGGAAATGAGTCAAAGTAATACAATTCAGGCTTCACAAAAAAAAAAACTGCTGTATAGCCATTCTAAAAGAAGCAGCAGTAAAAAGCAATTTGAAAGTCTGTCCTGTGGCATTTGCACGGTTTGTGTTTTAAGTGGCTATTGAATGGCATGAAATGTTACTTAAAACTGACTGAAAGACATCAGTCTATGCATGTAAAAGCTATGCAGTGATAGGAGCTTTAGGAAGAAAGAGGCCTGCATGATATAACTTTTTACATACAAGCACTGGCTACCTGGAGGCAGACTAAACAATAAGAATTACTTCAAGATGCCAGACCCCAGGTGGTCAGACTCAAGTATTTAAAAACCTGTAAATAGTCCTAGAGTAGTGTTAAAATGTAATAAACATGTTTTTTTGAGTCTGTGGGTGTGGTTCTCCTTTAATATTAACACTACTTACAGATAAAAAACTTCTATAAAAAAGTTATATAGAAAATATGTACAAAAAACTTGTATACAATAAATGGACATAAAAAAAAAAAAATAAATAAATAAATCACCAGTATTCCTAATGAATTTGGGATAGATGCAGTTAGGGATTGCTTGGTTGAAATGAGTGGACTAGACAATACGGAGCAACTGACTATTTGTAGTCTTTTAGATCTTATCTTGAATAATAACGTCTTCTTGTTTCAAGATAGGACGTTTAGGCAAACATGGGGGGTGGCTATGGGCACCCCCTGTGCCAATGCCTATGCCAATTTGGCTGTCTACATATGGGAAAAGACGTTTATTTTTAATGACGTAAAATTTAGAGCTAACGTCATATTATACAGACGTTTTGTTGGCGATATCCTCCTTTTTTGGAATGGAGGTATCGAATTATTGAATGAGTTTATAGAATATATGAACTCAACAACATCTTTTCTGAGTTTTACCTATGAGCACTCCTTTATGGAAGTAAACTATCTTGACATTACTATTTATAAAAATGCACTGTGTGAGATTACCACCTCCTTATTCAGGAAACCATGTTGGAGGAATGGTATACTCCATTATGGGAGTATGCATCCTAGATATATCTTCCCCAACGTTGTTAGAAATCAATTGACAAGAATAGAGAGACTTTGTGATATCGATGGTGTTAAAGAAATGTCTCTTGGACTTTCAGGTTAGGTGCTTTTTGGATAGGGGTTATCCCCCTGAGTTGGTATTTAGTTTTAGACATGAAACTAACATGAATGGGGAAAGGCCTCAAAAAAGTGGGGCTTTAAGTAGATATGCAGGACTTATTACTAGACCTAAAATCAAAAGTCAAGTTTATTTTGATATCAAATATACGAATGGCATTAAATATATTAGGGACATTATCCTTAGTAACTGGAAGTTACTCACTATGGATGGTGAACTGTTGAAAATTGTAGGGGAGAGACCTAATTTTAGATACAATAATTGTTTTAATTTAAAAAGATTATTATGTAGAGAGAATACTAAGATTGAACCAGTAGACATCAGAGCAAGGTTTAAGCAGGGAACCTTCCCTTGTAGGAAATGCTCTACCTGTAAATTTATTTCAACTGAGCGGAAGTTTGAACATGCTGAGCTAGGCTTATTATTTGAATCCAACTTATATGCAACATGTGATACAGCAAATGTTGTATATCTAGCTGATTGTGATAGTTGCGAGGCATATTATGTGGGAATGACCACACGTAGACTCAAAGATCGAGTCTATAATCATATCTATGATATAAGAAAAGCTAATATTAATAATGCCTTGGCTAAACACTGCCAATTATATCCGAATCATGGATTCAGATTTAGGGTATTACAGATACAGCATTTGAATAGAAGAGAGGGAGATTCCCCAGGAGCCCTTGAATTAAGTGAGCTGAAATGGATCCTTAAACTTAGAGCTCATAAGGCACCAGGGCTAAATTCAGCCATTAATATTAGGCCTGCATTACTATAACTTATTGGTTTCTCTCCTTTATTTTATTTTATCTCTTTTTCTGCTCATTCTTTCATCCCTCTTTTTCACTTGTTTTTCCCTTGCACACCTTTCCTTCCGTTTCCTTT
This sequence comes from Protopterus annectens, assembly GCF_019279795.1. Lineage (NCBI taxonomy): Eukaryota > Metazoa > Chordata > Ceratodontiformes > Protopteridae > Protopterus > Protopterus annectens. The sequence continues at coordinate 431,047,320 of NC_056747.1, read as the reverse complement.
CCGTCCTTTTCCCTTATCTTTTGATCTCCCTTCCCCTTTCTCCCCCCCCTTTTCCCTTTAAATCATACCTCTACCTTCCCTTTCACTGTTTTTTCCCTTCCCTCCTTTCCCCCCCCTCCCCCTTTGTTGTTCTTTCTTTCTCTTCCTTTTGCCTGTTTAGGCATTTTTATACTTTATATTTTTTCTTTTATCTTTTCTTCTTTTTTCACATAATATTTTATTTTTCTTTCCTTTTCTCCTCTGTCTTTCACTTGTTTTTTTCCTTTTTCTCTTCTACTTGTCTATCTGCTTTATAAATGGTTGTTAGATTTTCCTTATGTATATCCAGTAGAAGATTCATTGTTGACATATGTAGCATTTATCTTACTTTAATGTTATTAGTTTACAATGGTTACGATAAGTAGTTACATTTAGGAAAATAGATCTTGTCAATAGACTTTAAATATAACCTTTAAAGTTTCCTTATACATATAACACACTTTGAATGAAAATGGATATATTAGTATGGTTTCCTGTTCTACCTTTTATGGGCAGTATTTCCTATCTAGATAACAAGCTGTCTTAATAATTTGACTAAATTGCTTGATTGACTGTTTGTTAACATTTTGATGGTTTCCTGCTCTACCTTTTATGGGCAGTATTTCCTATCTAGCTAATAAGCTGACTCAATGATTTGACCTAAATTGCTTGTTTGATTGTTTGTTAATATTTTGACTTTTTGTATATCTTCCAGTAGAAGATTCATTGTTGACATATGTAGCATTTATCTTACTTTAATGTTATTAGTTTACAATGGTTACGATAAGTAGTTACATTTAGGAAAATAGATCTTGTCAATAGACTTTAAATATAACCTTTAAAGTTTCCTTATACATATAACACACTTTGAATGAAAATGGATATATTAGTATGGTTTCCTGTTCTACCTTTTATGGGCAGTATTTCCTATCTAGATAACAAGCTGTCTTAATAATTTGACTAAACTGCTTGATTGACTGTTAACATTTTGATGGTTTCCTTCTCTACCTTTTATGGGCAGTATTTCCTATCTAGCTAATAAGCAGACTCAATGATTTGACCTAAATTGCTTGTTTGATTGTTTGTTAATATTTTGACTTTTTGTATATAAGGAATGTTTTAAGTCTTCAATTTTGTAACCTGATGAAGCGCACGATTACTGTGCGTGAAAGCGCTTGTTTTTACTCAATTAAATAAGAATTGTTTGATTTTAAGCATTGTGGTGGTTCCAGTGTTTTCCAACTATTTATTGTCCCTGCTATGAATAAACAACACAGCATTTAAAATATTTTAAATTGCCTGTTTCTTTCCAGTAGAACAGAAACTTACTGTACTGTGGTAGTTTTACTTTCAAAAAACTTTTAACCCACCCTGGAAAAGTCTCCAATTCATTGTCATCAAGGCCACCTGAATACAGGTACTTTTCTGGCCAATTCCCTCCCCAAACAGACATCACCATGACCATCCTAAAAACCCACCCATACTGTGATGTCACAGCTCCCTGGTCCTTCCCTTACCCATACAGAAATTAAAGGCTAGAAAAAGGAAACAGTACATGAGTCAAGTCTCCTGCTGTGAGCTGTCAATCACAGTAGGTAACAGCTCAAATTACCCTTAGCAATTTGACAGCTAGGGAAGTTAGGTGTGAAGGGGGATGGGAAATGAGTCAAAGTAATACAATTCAGGCTTCACAAAAAAAAAACTGCTGTATAGCCATTCTAAAAGAAGCAGCAGTAAAAAGCAATTTGAAAGTCTGTCCTGTGGCATTTGCACGGTTTGTGTTTTAAGTGGCTATTGAATGGCATGAAATGTTACTTAAAACTGACTGAAAGACATCAGTCTATGCATGTAAAAGCTATGCAGTGATAGGAGCTTTAGGAAGAAAGAGGCCTGCATGATATAACTTTTTACATACAAGCACTGGCTACCTGGAGGCAGACTAAACAATAAGAATTACTTCAAGATGCCAGACCCCAGGTGGTCAGACTCAAGTATTTAAAAACCTGTAAATAGTCCCAGAGTAGTGTTAAAATGTAATAAACATGTTTTTTGAGTCTGTGGGTGTGGTTCTCCTTTAATATTAACACTACTTACAGATAAAAAACTTCTATAAAAAAGTTATATAGAAAATATGTACAAAAAACTTGTATACAATAAATGTTTGGGACTGCTCAGCAAATTCTAACTCAATGTGGGAGTGGCCTGGCTTTCAAAACCGGTTTTAAAGAAACAGTTCTGTTAACACCCCTCTCCTAATATTCTCTTCTATCACTTCTATGACTAAAAACTTGAATATGTGATGACCACCCTCTCTTAAAATGCATCATGCCAAAGCATTTTCCTCCTCCTCATTTTAATATCTGTATCATGTTCAAGTATCCACTCCTTAAACGAGCAATTAGTCTTTTCAACATAAGAAACAAAACGGACCATGCAAAAACAAATAAATCAAGTTCTTGGTTGTACAATCAGCATAAAACTTGCATTCACAGAAAAACCTAACGTGGGATGTTTACACATCATACCATATTGTATAAAATTGCAAGCACATAATCTCCGACAAGGATACGTTCTTTGTCTTTGGGACCTAAGCATCTTCCCATCAACTTTTTCCTATAACACAGCTGTCTTTTCAAGTTAAGATTATTCCTGAAGGAAAACAATGGTCTATCCGTTATCACATCTCTGAGCTCATCAGAGACCGCCAAAATTCCCCAGTGTTCCTAATAATATCACAAAAAATATAAACATCACTGCAGTAAGTGAGGGGAACCCTCAGAGTTTGCCCAGATGGACATATTAATCTACTACTGCTAACAATGACCTGGGATGAAAAATACACTCTACCTCTAACCTGTCTTTGTGATAAGACTTGAGTCAAACAAGCCTTAATCTCCTTTGCCGCATAGCCTCTGGCTAGAAAATCAGATTTCAGCTGTTGAAACACATCATGTAGCATACTATCATCAATGTATAACCTCATCTCCTTAGGAATTGACCCTTGAGTACATTCCTTGGTATATTACGAGGATGCATGCGCTTTTTATGTAGCAGTGAATTCTTCTTACAGGCTTTTCTATAAAGAGAAGTATTAATCTGTTCCAACTCTGTTTTACTAATCATAACATCAATAAATGCCATCTCATTACTAGAAAATTCATAAATAAAGTTGGAAAATGAAGTCGTAGAATGTAAATATGACAAATTCAAACAACTCTAGTGAGTCTCCCACAAGAAAAGGATGTTGTCGACAAACCTCTTATAATATAGTTATAATTTTATTCAATACAGTTCCTTCCAGCAACACAGCCCCAATGGTAAACAGCAACTTCTAATTCAGAAATTTCTTTCACTCCCTGCTCCATTTCATTTTTCGGAAACATCCATTCTACAACTCAGCAGTTTTGCATGATACCTGGCAAATGGATCAGAGATGAGTCAGTGGATTCCATATTAGAATTCTTTACTGCTCCATATTTAGAGTCTATTTCATTATTTTAGGAGTCGACATCTGCTTGGTTCTACAACTGATTCAGCAGTTGTACAACAATCATGCAAAAGAACCGGTGCCTTTGGGAAAACAGGGAATACATTTTTAACGAACACATGTGAAAAACAAAACTTGTTCCCTATTGCTGTACATAACATGTTGAACTTCAGGGGTAAGGAACACGTTGTTTATGAGTTTTCAAGTGTATTTTGCTTACAGTGCAAGATATTACATATATCTAACTTAGGATCCTTGCATATTCCATTTGTTTGACACATTTTTTTTGGGGGGGGTGGTAAGACTGGTCAAAATATGAGTTAAAACTTTAGCACAACATTTAAAAGTTAGATTTTCTATGTGCAAATAAACAGGATAAATGTAATTTCTTTTAACTTGCATGTTAAATGCTAAGTTGCCCAAGACTGAGCTTGATAGTCAGCTCTTGTAAATGGGAGTATGTCCCACAGGTTCTACCTATACAGTAAGTCTAAAATGGTAATGAATAAAAAAGGGCTGCAATTATCACAAGGATATATCTCTTGCATGTCATCTAATTTCCTGATACAGAAGGTGACCTTGGGCTGACTTATGCCTGCTGTGATTTATTTGCACCATAGGTTCCTGAATCACTGCATTTCCTGAAATTTGGAATGGCAGGGCATAGCCTTGAAATACTGGTGGTAGGTTCCTACAGATGCGTGGGAAATCTTCACCTTTACAGACTGCATGTCAGGTAAGGTAGTCCTTACTTGCGTAGGAAACATAGTTACGTTGCTAAGAGTTATTACAGTTTTCCATATCAGTCTTGCATTTTGTAATTCCTGCAGAAGTCTCATCATCACAACCCATAAAGGACATGTTTGACATGTTGATCCAAGAACAGGATCTGTAGCAGAAAATGGAAACATTTAGGAGACAATTCCCCACATGCTCCACTCATGGCTCAGAATTTTAGACAACTGGCAAGTACTATGCACAACAAAATTGTGATAACCCAAAGAGCACCCCCCACCACTGACAGTTGACTATACGAGTCAGTAACTTAAGGACAACATCTGCAATGGAAAATGTGGAACTGTGACAGATGAATACTGCTAGATTATTTCCTGCTTTTTTTTTCTAGAAAATCCTCTCTCCAGCTTTAGGTTATCAAGACTACTCATGTGCATCATTAGACATAGCAGAACTGTTTCAGTTTCTTTGCTTTCTAGTCACAGAATAAACTGCACATCAGAAGTGGTCTCCTGTTGACAGATATGTAGTTGTGCTTGCAGAGGTTAAACCATACTCATGTCAGCACTTATATTTCACAGCATCTTTCCTGAAAACATTTCAAAGTGCCACTATATATTTTCAAGTCAGAAGAGCTTAGTCACAAAGATCTGCAGTGATTTTTATACATGTATGCACACAGTTGAGAAAAATACAAACATCCTTAGAAGGCAGAAATGCAAAAGAAAAGGTGGATTCATGGCAGTGTTGCTTTGATTGGTTCTTAACATTAACACAAAACTGGCACACAATAAGAATGACTAACACAAACCTGGCCCACAATAAGAATGACATTAAAACAAAACTTGCATACAATAAGAATGAGAAGACAGTAACAGCATAGCCCACGTCCTTACTGTTAATGCTTTTTGTACAGCCTCATAGCAGAAACATTTGACAATAAAACATACAAGATCATGGATAATTGTTTATCCAGAATTTCAGTGTATTGCACTTCTACAACAAACCATTCATCTATCCATTTTCCACATCAACTTTTATCTGATTACATTGGGGGCTGTGAGCTGGGGCATAGGCTATTCTTGCAAACTAACAGCTCAAGACAAGACGTAGCCACAGATGAGATACTAGGTTAGGGGCAGAGCAAGCCGTCATACCTACACAATCATATATGCCTAGGGACATCCTAACCTACCGCGAGAGCCTGCCATCACTGGCTTTGTGATGTAGAAGGAACAATGAATCTGCGCTAGAAACCTCTGTGAACACAGTGAGAAGATAAAATCCAACATCAGAGGCAGTTCAGCTGTGGACTGAATTTGGGGTACAAGTTCTATGATTTATAACAACTAATCATTGCCCTACTTTATCAGCCGCTGCAACAGACCGATAGTTAAAAATGACATATCACTGCTACTTGGAGAGCACAGTACCTGACAGATGGATTCACTTGAAAGTACACAGTATCATGCTAGTAGAAAAGTGAATTTTATTACAACACATCATCACTTGTATGTTCATGGAAGCAAAGGTGAACAGCAGGAAAGACGGGACAGAGTCCGAGCTGCTACATCTTCGGATTTCTATCAGTTTTAATCTTATTCACCTACTAGCCTCACTAGATGAAGTGCAGGTAACAGCAGATGTCACAGTACCTTGTTCTTATAATACTTTGGTACCTTTTACATTGTTGCTTCCTTTCAGCTGATGAGAAAGATTACATTGGAAACGAGTGTGACTGTCTATGTAACAGCAAGAGGTAAAATGATAAGCAGGGTTTTAAAACTACTATATAAAGTAAAATTGTGGACCAGAAAGGTAGTGAATGAAGGAAATTTTAATGAAAGTACAGCTATATACTTTGGAGCTACATTTATAATAAAAACATTATGAGATGCCCTCTGTCCTGTTTGGCACTAGTTTATGGAGCATGTATTGTCTACCTTTAAATTAGTTGATTAGAAAAACAATTTGAAGTGTTTTAATCATGAATAAAAAATGTTGATGAGAATTGGTAATGTGGTATGTGAAATGGTTGCTGTCACTGAGTCTGCAACTAGCAAAATGAAAAAAAATCTCAGCATGCATATTTTATAAATGAGTGGAAGGCAGTTTATTATAAGAGCAGTTTGGCCAAAACACTGAGTCTAGGTACTTTCTTTAAAAATGTTTTTCCCTTTTGTCCATCAAATATCAGTCCTTTTAAGTCAATCATATTATTCAGTCCCCAGCAATGAGGTCAGGGTAATAGGGAAGGGGTCACCATTTAGACAGCTAACAGGAGTGATTCATGATTTTTCTATTGTTTCATCCCTAACATCCCTGCAA